>NC_052398.1:16037123-16338253 GCF_009389715.1 Phoenix dactylifera | reverse complement strand
TTTTTCCTTTCTTCCTTGATCATGTCAGGATTTTGCATCATTGCAGTTATCTTGAGCTTGATCCTTGTTTATAGGACCAAGATTGTCTATGCCCACCTCTATGAGAAGCCTCGCACATGAGTTCTCTTTATTAGGAAGTATGCAATCTCATGCTCGAGATTATGATTTTTCTATAGGCAATGGTTGAAATCTTCTACATGGAAGTAACCATTTTCCTCAACTCGAGCTCAAATGGTTGGGGGTCTTCCTCAGAAAGGAACAGCAACTGCATTGAATTTCTTGAAAGATAGATCATTCGATACTATAACACAAATTTCTTTATGTCTATTTTCTGCCCATTATTCTGCAAGTCCTGGGAGTATAATCAAATTGATGCATTGTTTCTTCTTTTCGATGTGATTTATTGTCCTTATGGTGGTAGTACCGCCACATATCAGGTCTCTGTTTTTCAATGTTTGGGATTATTTGTTCATGTGTATAACCTGTGATACAGCCTTTGAGTGGTACATAAATAATTTAATATCTCTTGTCTATTGTAAAATAACATTTTCTGCATTTTCTGTTTTAAGCTCTTGCCTAGCAAGTATTTTTTATATATCTGATGAAACTGTTTGAATGCACCAGAAGATTTCCATGTTGATTGTGTTTGTTGCAATGGGTTTATGAGCAGCCATTGCTACTTTTCTTTTGCTCTCATTAACATTGTTATCAGATCATAGATACAACAATCACTATTGAGTGTCTAGTCATGGGATCACCAACCATTGCTGCCATCAATGCCCCAAGCGAGAAAGTCCTTTGTTTGATGAAAGTAGAATCATTGCATGATAAAGTCATGGCGATATCAATGTCTTTTATCCCCTGATCAATTTTGATACTCTAGAGATCATAGCAGAGGTTATATGAACAAAGTGCATCATGTCCCACCATTTTTCTTGGTTTTCCTCCATCAGCTTGAGGTATAAAGGCCACTGAATGCAATGAGACTGCAATTCTAAATGGTGCACCTTCTTGTCTTCCTCTCTGGCATTCAAGCATGCCCTCCTAGTGTTGTATTGTCTGTGAACACAATATGCTCGAGCTTCAAAATATGCCACCTTAATCCATAAAACCGATACTCATAGATGGATATAGATAGCTGTTTCGTGAACACAGCTATCTTCCAGCTTCGCATTTATCGATGTTGTGCCAATGCCTGATGTGCTATCCATGTTTCCTCTATCACTTTCTCAACAACCCATTTATAGTGTCTCTCACCAAGCCATGGACCATCCACGAGGTAGATGAGATCTTTAATGTGAGGATCCGTACGGGCGTGTGTTTAGTCCCACATCGGTTATTCGTTGGGTAGATCTTGGGTACTTATACAGGATCAAGGAACCCAAATAATATCTTCTGACTAGCCATTTTGGGTGAGGTCCTAGGTTGTTATAAATGGTATCAGAGCGGACCCGGCCCATAACCTATGTGGACTAGGGGACACTGCAGCACGGATTCATTGAGGCTGACCACGGGCCAATCGTGGTGTTTGTGATTTGATTTGAATAGATATGAACCCTTAGCCTGACGAGGACGTTAGGGCTTGAACGGGGAAAGTATGTGAGGACCCGTGCGGGCGTGTGTTTAGTCCCATATCGGTTATTCGCTGGGTAGATCTTGGGTACTTATACAGGATCAAGGAACCCAAATAATATCTTCTGGCTAGCAATTTTGGGTGAGGTCCTGGGTTGTTACATTTAATATACTATGTACCAACATTGCAAGATTATAATATACTATTCTGATGATTGAGATCAAATTAGTGATTCTCCTCTGAGAGAGTGAGAGAGAGAGAGAGAGAGAGAGAGAGATTCAATTAGTAATCATGATTTCTATTTTTGATTCTCAGTTTCTACTTGGTTAGCTTCAAGATATTTTCTGCTTCATCAACTAGAATCACAAATTCTCTTTGTTCTGGAGTGTAAGGGCGAGAAAACATAATAATCATACTACTCGATTTAGCTTTTTGGGATCAATACAGAAAAGGCTGAAGTACCTCAAAGACTTCATAGTAACCCACCGGAAGAAGTCAAATGCGAAAGGAGCTTCAAAAGAAAAAAGCTTGAACTTGGAAATCCATGCAGAGTTGGAAACTGAGGCAGAGGAAATTTTCAGTTGGGATAAACCGCTTGTGTTTGATGAAGGAGATGAGGATGAGGAGATGAGTATAGATAATCCATTTGATAGAAGCAAAATGGGTAGTGACAAGATATCTCCTGTTCATAATGAAATCTGCACGATTAAAGCAGAGCCTAACAACGACAAGGAAGACTCTTCAGATGGCAATCCACAAGAAGGCACAATAAACTTGATTCGAGGACCTATCTATGATGATGATTTATCCGATGAAGATGAAAAGGTATTGTTTTTTCAGAATTAGATTTTTTTTTCTTTTCTATATATTTTTTTAATGAGCATAATTGCTATGTTTATTTTATAATCTAATGGACTACATGTGGAAGAAAGAGGTGCAATAGTTAAAAAATGGAATGAAGAAATAAGGTGACTATTCGACCAATATGGGGATGATATTCAAAGCTTTTCACGATGTGGGATGGTATAGGTCATGACCATAATAGAAGAGGAGCAGTACTTGAAAAAAGTATAAGAAAAAGAAATGATTATCCAATCAAGCCACTTGTGCTTGGGGTCTTCATTGCTGTGATCGGATCTTGTAAGCATCTCTTATCCAATTTATCTCTTCATGAAAAAAAGGCATCACCAGCTTAGCTTCCGAAATTGTTGATTTTGATCTTCATTGCACTCTTTGATACTTTTTGAGCATCACATTCTTTGTTAGTTCGGAATTTGTTTGTATTTAAAGATAATCTTGCATTCTGAAACATGGCAGAAACATTTAATTGTGCCTTTTTCTCATGAGCATTAGTGGATGCATTAGCTGATATTTGGATGTTTTATTATGTTTCACAAAGTATATCATTAATCCCAAAGCATCAGATCACCTGATGATAAATAACCACCACTGCCTTATGTATAGGTGGGAAGAATTGATGGTGATTTGAGAAAACAGTGAGACTGGTTATACATCAGAATATCATACTATAAATTATCCTGGCATTTTAGTTGTCATCTAGGTTTATATGGATGGTCTTGGATATTTTTGCTTGAACTAATTGACTAGTAGAGGCCTCAAGCATCAAACTTATAGGAATGGTTTACTCGGAAATATTTTAGCTAACATCCCTCACAGCTTCACTCCTGGAAAAAAAGAATTATGTCCCACTTGCGAGGGAGTGATATATTTTTCTATAGGGAAAAGTAGCTTTTACTCCTTTTTTTTCTTTAGGGTTGATTGTCTAACATGTTATATTATTCATAAATTGCTCAAATTGATCTGCCTCACTTTTTTACTTTTTATTTTATTTTTTTCTTTGATAGTTAGGGAACTACTCACTTAATTGAGATAATCAAATACGAATAATAGGAAGATCAGCTGGAAAAAAAAAAAGAATAATAGGAAGAGGAACCAAGGCAGCAGCCCATTCAGCAAACTGTATCAAGTATACTGAGGCTCAAACTTAAGCATGATCCATCTTCCTAGTGAAGGTCCTAGCATTCCTTTTCTTCCAAATAATCCGACAAACTACCATTATGTATTGATCCCAAGCATACGGCCATTACGAGTGTATCCTTTATCACTAAGGGGAAAAAATAAACAAACAAAAAGGAAAAACAAGAAAAGAACAAGAAATATCTTATATTATATGAATGCTCTGACATCTACTCTTGCATGGCATGTTGAGGCATTAAAATGGGCGCTGCATGTTGATAACTAGTAAGGCTCTGAAAGAGGTAAAGATAATGAATATCCAAGTAAACTCTGTTTTCTCTTTTTTTTTTCTCCTTTCCTCTCCTGATGGGATCTTGTAAGCCTTTTTTACCAGAATTTTCTTTAAATCTGAAATTGCAAATCCAATTAGCTTCTTCAAAGTTTGTTGTCAATCTTCATCTGCTGTTGTTTATAGTTAGGTCATTTTGCATGAGCATTTCTTCTGTTTGAGGAAAACAACTTGTGAACAAAAGACACCTTAATGAAGCAAAAATTTACACTCCGAGCATATTTTAAACACTTTGTTGTGCTTCTGTTCTTTTAAATCAGCATTAGTATATGCACTAGGGATGTTCAGACTCCCCTTTAGAAGCTCAGAAAAGATAGCACACCAGCATGTCCAATCTCCAAATGCTGTTTTACTGTTAAAGTTCTGGTATGCTTGAGAAATGCAGCCTGGTGATCGGTGGAAAACAGGGAATGGAGATAATATATTTAATATTGATCCCATGTTTTCTAGTAAGCCTTGATCTTTGCTGTTTAGAGAAGCATGGCAGGTATTGGAGAAACCCTGATGACTAAGCTGCTCTTAGTAAGTGATTCTTAGCATCTAATCTCAATGCTCTGGACTCCTATCCTTGTATCGCATTACTAGGCATTGAAACATTCCTCATCACGTTATGAATATTGTTTTCCAACTAAGTGAAAGCTAAAAGAAGTCAAGCGACGAACGGACCTGGCAAGATTAAAAAGAAACAACAAATTAACCTTGCTCAAAAGATTTTTTTTTTTATTTGGCTTTTCGAATATACCATGCCTGTATATTGTCTATATTGTCCGTGATAAATTTTGATGCCTTCACTCAAGTGCTATTCTTTTTTCCCCAGATCTCATCCAGATGATTTTTACCTCACCATGTGGAAGCATGATGGAGCTATTGGTTCTAAAATTCCAAATTATATGACTTGTTCATAGCCTCGTATATGTCAACACAGCTAATTTATATACTATTAGCCATGCTATGGCACATAGCTGGATCTTTTTGAATTTTATTGTTGAGCCACTGTAAATAGATTGCTGTCGGTGACTGAGCAAAACAGCAACATGGAGCTCTTTGATATGAATTCAATATTATGGATCAAGGTGTTGAGCTTATGAATCTTGCAGTGTGGTTATCTAATGCATGTAAAAATTTTAAATTTGCTTTGTCGATCATCTGTTCCTTTGCTTCAGCTTTCATTCCCAAGATAGAGTCACTACAAGAAATGTTGGTTTTGCCGACTAACTTTTCCCGACGCTAGGGGAAAGCGTCGGTAAAGTTTGGCTCAGCGCCAACCTTTCCCGACGCTTTGGGTTAGCGTTGGAAAAGCGAAACAAACAACGACGCTTTAAAGCGTCGTTATAAGTTTAAGAAACAACGACGCTTATAAGCGTCGTTAGAAAACTTAAAACCCCCGATCGGCCCCCTCTCCTCATTTCCTATCTGCGAGCCCTAGCCCCTCTCCTCATTTCCTATCTGCGAGCGCGCCGACTTCCCCGCTGCCGTCGACCTCTCCTTCTGAGGTAAGCCCTAGCTCGATCGGCCCCCTCTCCTTCTGAGCCCTAATCTCACCTCCATCCCTAGCCCCGATCGGCGATCGAAGACTCCGCTACTCCGCCGCCGTCGTCCTTGCCGTCGTCTGTGGTAAGCCTCCTACTCCTCCTTCTCTTCTTTTTCCTCCTCCTCCTCCTCCTCCTCCTCCTCCTCCTCTTTGTTTTCTTCTTGTCTTTAACTCTCGCCCGGCCCCGTCTCCTCATCCTCTGCCGGTCGATGCCCTAGCTGCGCGCCGACATCTCACCTCCATCCCGAGCGAGCCGTAGCTACTCCGCCGCCGTCGACATCGCCGTCGTCTGAGGTAAGTGATCCTCATAATCTCCGTAAAGAAATTTTCGGGTAAATAATTCCAGTTTTCATGTTACTAGCAGAAATTCATTGCTATTTGCATGGATGTTCCATGGCTGCAACACGGTATTCCTTGTGAACCATATTTTTTAGACTATTAGTCCACCCTTTGACAACTCTACCGACATCATTTTCTTAACGTTAAAACCAGCTAGCTGCACTTGGTAGTCAAGGTTTCGCTGCTGAAGACTTGTGGTTAAGCCAGCCTGCAAACCTTTCATTAAGAAAATTCCATGAGGACCAACTGTTCCCAAGCCCGTAATTGCATCAAATATTGTGTGTTCAGTAACGCTCATTTTATTACTTGGTACATGAGACTGTTTATTTGTATAACAAATTGTGAAAACATGTCACGGCTTTTATCTAATCTCTTTATACATAAAACGAGCTCTGCAAGGTCTCTCTCTCCCTCTCTTAGTTTTTCGACTCCTTTTTTTTGGCCTTTCATAATACCACTGTACATAATTTGTTTCTTATAAGTGTGTGACCCTTCTGCAGAAGATATAGAAACATGTCATTATGGTTTTATGAAACAGTTATAAGAAGTCATTGTATTATAGTAAATGCAAAAATACAGATGGACACACAATTTTGTCAAATACATAGAATAACATAATCATATAAACAGCAATTTTGTCAAATAAAGCCATCATTTTGCCCTCATTATCTATAATTTTGCTGTGAGGTAAAGGTCATTTAAATGTTGAAAGAGTGAGGCACATCCGTAGAGGCAAGCATAGATTTTGGCCTCGTGAGCCAGCCCAGAAATTCAAATCAGGCTTTATTAGTAAAATGGAACTAAGAGGAACTGGATTGATTTCTAACTGCATAATTTTAATGTCACAAGTGAGCAAAATGTATTTCTAAATTATTTTATCCCAGTTATAGCTTGAAAACTTTTAATCATATCTTCGACACTGCCAATAACAAAAACAACGATGTAGATAATAAGGAATAGAACTTGAATCCTACTGCTGCAAATTAAATTATGCACCGTTCAGATTTAGACTTTAAAATATCAATGTTGACTTAAGATTGATTGTTCTGAAGGTTTCTTCCTGTGCATTCAACCCATATTAAGAAATGTTTATTTTAACTTGTTCTAAGCATTTCAAATAGTGTCCATCATGATATTACGGGTTTTCAATTTGGTCGATTGATTATGTTACTTGCACCATAAAAGATTTGAGCTTTAACCCTCATGATTGAGTTCTAGCTCAACTCACGACGACAAAAACACCACCTAATGCACCTTTTATGATGCAACAATCTACAATCTTAGACCGCAATGGCTCCAGGACCATTGCTTTGGAGAGGTAGATTTTTCTTTTGTCCCCTGAATCTCTTCTTTCTCATTATTACAATATCTATTTATCCATGCAATAATTTCAATAAGTTCTGTGAAATATTTGATGTCACCATCAATTAGCTATGTAGCAGCTCATTGCATAGGATGTTGATAACTTCCACTCAATCATTCCTTTGATTCCCCTAAAAAGTAATTTGCTTATTTCAATGTTTTGTTTATCCCGAACCATCACATATAATTTGATAATTAACACAATTTATTTTTTAAGAGAGGATAATTATCACAAATTATGCTTCTGCATACCTATATGCATGCTTGTTTCTCTTTAAGACACATGATAAAAATTTGTAAAATTATCATCAATAAGTTAAGCAGTTGAACCAGTGTGGAAGAAATTAATGTTCAGATCAGGTCAACTGATGTCATGGTTGTTCCTCTTTTATCAGTGCATGTCAATGTCTAGACTAGTTAAAAAATAGTGATAAGTCAGTGCTTCAGCCCCAAACAAAAAAGCCTAGAACAATTTGATTCTATCTATGATTTAACCTCTGATACAAACATCGGTTTACTATAGAGACTATAGAGAGACGTAATCTTTTGAATAGTCGTACTTTGACAGATCTCAATGTTAATTCTTCCCTCCTGGTGAACACCTAAGTATATGGCTGGAAACTCTGAGATCATATATACCTGCCTGTTTTGCTGTCAGCTTCACACATTGGTCCACATTGATAGCATGATGCACCCAATTATACTTCATAAATAACTGAAGTCTCCAATCACTGGACATATATGGGATGATATCTTACAATTAAGTTATCTTTGTTGTTAGTTATAACAATACAGAAACATGGCTTAAATCCTAAAAAGAGTCCCTAGAAGATAGCATGAAACACAGTTTCCATAACTTCAAATAAGGAATGCTCTAGGTCGCTGATCAAATCTCTTAAAGTGCATACAATCTCACTACCATGCAAATAGAATTCCTAAAACACATTACTTTTGTAAGATAATATGATTACTGATGTTTCATATCCTGCAAAGGCAGTTCACTTGAAGATAAACTCTGCCGCAACGTAAACATCAGTATAAACAAAACCATACCTTCTGTGAACTGGTACTAGAAAGATCAGGCAACGTACTAGAAACAAAATTTAGTACCTCGGTCATGGATGGACGCCATGCTGCAGTTGCCCTGATGCAGAGAGAGGCTATGAAGGTAAGCCTCTTCAACTGTCCCATGTCGTAGTCCTGCTCAAGCCGCGTATCCACCAGTTTCTGTATCGCGCCATCGCTTAAATAAGGTTTTGCCTGCCATAAAATTTCTAATTTAGCAGTACAAATATAAATATATAATGAGGATTGTATTGTAATTAAAAAGAGAGGATCCATGCGGATACAAGTTTAATCCAAGTTTAGATGACATCTACCCAGCTAAGCAAGCTTTTGTGAGACCCATCCACCGGTTTCCTCCCTGATATGATCTCCAAGAGGAAGACACCAAAAGCAAAGACATCAGTTTTCTCATCAACGATCCCATGCATGAAATACTCCGGTGCCAGACACCTAGAAATGTCATAAGCTCCATAAGACATTGCTTATATAGCATTCCATGCGAATGTTCATGTCCAGACAAATTCTATAATGTGCGTAAACATTCATCGAAATCGAATTCTGAATTCATGCCGAAAACATTTTATTTTTCAAAGAGGAGAGTTTTCGAAGATCACCAACCCGAATGTCCCTTCGATCGGTGCGACGGCACGGTGAGTCCACTCCGAAGGAAGCCATTTTGCGAGCCCGAAATCTGAAATCTAAGATGGCAATAGAGACTCGATTTTATGTCACCGAAGTTATTTAAGGAACCGATCGATTGACAGGGGAAGTAAGTCCTCCTGCCCGGTACCTGAGGTTCAAAATTTGTTGTCAGGAGTATATTGGAGGCCTTGATATCTCTGTGAATAATCCTTCTCCGGCATCCCTTGTGCAAGTAATGAAGCCCACGGCCGGGGGGTCATCATCATCCGACACGACCCATAATATTGAAGCTGAAGTGCTCGCTGAATTGATGGGCCCAGAGCGTTATGGTCGAGTGAGGGGTTACGGCGTTGGAGTTACCCCCACTCAGTTGTCTTCAGTGGGCACATATACAAGAAATGCCAGAGAATCTAGTAACACTGCAGAAGTTCGTCGGCTTCAAGCAACTATTGATGAGTTGAAGCAAAACCAAGCAAATTTGCAGTCTCAGCTTACGAATATTTCTTCCATGTTACAACGGTTTCTCCCTTCTCAGGTAAATAACTATATATATTTTAATATTTTACATATTATCAATTATGATATATGAGTTAATGTATCACATTATTCTTAACTTCTAAAGTTTTTTTTTTATTTTTTTTGTAGATTCCTGATACTTCAAACGCTAGTAGAGATGATGATGGAGCTGAATCCCGTCCCTGATGCATTCTAGATTATCTTTTATGAGTTTGATATGTATATATTTCTGCTTTTTCAGAGTACATTGTAATTTGCTTTTTCAGAGTACATTGTAATTTGCTTTTTCAGAGTACATTGTAATTTGCTTTTTTAGAGTACATTGTAATTTGTATGGCAGCTTTCCTGATACATGAGTCAAAAACATGGAGTTTTAATCAGATATATCAATATTCATATTTTGAATGATCTGAGTATTTGTGTCAATGTATCAATGTAATACAGGTTCATATTGTTATAATATATGTTTTGTAATTTGTATTTTATAATATGGATTATTGTTTTATTTTTTTTTAAAAAAAAAGACAATTCCCGACGCTTTTAAGCGTCGGTAAAAAAGGTCGTGGCACCACCGGCATGCTTGTGCCGACGCTTCAAAACCATCGGCAATTGAGCAATTCCGACGACGCTTTAAAGCGTCGGTAAATCAGGAATTGCCGACGCAAAAAAGCGTCGGGGAAAACATCATTTTGCGGTAAAGCCATGTTTTTGCCGACGCTATATAAGCGTCGGTAAAGCCATGTTTTTGTCGACGCTTGAGTAAAGCGTCGGCAAAAACTTTTGCCACTCTGGTATATATATCCGACGCTTTGCCAACGCTTGGCGTTGCGTCGGGGGTATTTTAGCCGACGCTAATTAGCGTCGCCAAAGCTCCACGAAAGCGTCGGGTAAAGTCCTTTTTCCTGTAGTGAGTGCTTTTCAAAGGCGTAGTGTTTTTATGAAGGAAGAGTTCATGAATTGCCTTCTCCATGGCCTCTTATCCATCTTTTAGTTTTGGAGGAAGATGAGGAAAGCAGTTGCTGTATTGGAACTTATTCTCTACTATCAGCCATCTCATAGATCTAGACCTCAAAGTCCATCATCTAACGACGGTCACAATGTTCATGTATACCATCATGCTACAGCCTATGATCAATTGAAGGCTGTGCAATCTCTCCTAATCTCACCTTCATCACCTATCTTCACACCGACCCTTCCGAGCCGGACCATTGCCGATGCGAAGGCCGTGAAGAAGCTTTCCTGGTTGACTGCAAAGTTGTACACAGCAGGCCGGGACAGCAGCTGGGTGAACAGCACCTCGTCGGAGGTGAACAGCCCTCTACCATTCACCAAATTTTTGAAGTAGATGTTGTCGAAGGTGTTCGGCGTGAACGGATCCATGCCGACGGCGATGTTAGGGTCGACGTTCTCCGGGCATGCGAGCATCAGTTGCCGGGCATACTTGGGATCCAGCGACGGGTCCACAGGGGAGGAGGGAGTGAAGGAGTAGAGGCGCTTGGCGAAGCGGCTGCAGTGGGAGAAGCCTAGAGTGTGGGCGCCGGAGAGTGCAATCATGTCGAACAAGGTGAGGTTGTTCTTTCCAAAGATCCAAGCAAGGAGTTCGAGGTTGAAGTCGGGGCCTGGGAGCTTCCCTGAGACACGCCCAGCCTCGGAGATGCGGCCGTCACGCCGGCCAAGCTCCACTGTAAAGCTCGGGCCACCCGACTAGCCGAAGTTCAAATTTACAGCCCAAGATGGCAAGAAGGATTCATTAGAACTCAACATTGTAATGCAATCTGATGTTCTGGTTTCGGCCGAAATGGGACCGGTTACTTACAAGAACTACAACATCTCTCGCGGCAATTGCCAAGATGTCAGCGCAGGAGACGACGCCTGGGCATTGCTCTTCCACAGCTTCCTTGGCTTTGATGACAGTGTCGAAGCCATCGCCGGCAAGGGAGAGATTGTCAGGTGCATCCTTCTCGGCGTCATGCCTCGGAGAGGCGATCATGATCGATGCATCGCAACCCTGCAGGTCTCAAGCTTTTTACTTTTTGGTCGCATTTGAACATAGTAATCTCTTGGACACAGATTGAGAAAAAAAGTCAGTTTCTCTAAGATGAAGGCTGTTATTTTGGTTGAGAAATTTGAAACCTGGCTTATAAAAGTAGGCCAAAAAAGTGAAGGCTATCTTGGTCATTGCATATATTAGTAAGGGTCCCTAGTTTAAAACTTCATTTGGCTGCTGCTCATTGTTTTCTCCTCCAAAATCGGGCCAGGCAGAATTTCTAAGGCTCTCTTTGGAGCTGTTGGCAGTAGAGCTTTTGAAAGTAAAACTATTGGATGTAGAGCTTTCTGAAGTATAGCTTTTATAAAAAAACTGTTAGATATTTGATAAATACATTTATAAAGTATTGTAGCACTTTAACATGTATTTGGTTAATAAACTAAAAAAGTACTTTTGTATGACAAAATTACTATAAAAGATATTGCATAGTATTATACAACAGAGCATAATAAAATATAGCATATATTAATATATAAATATATAATATAATATAATATTACTATAATGTAATATAATATTATTATAATATAGTAATATAACATCGTATACTATAGCATAATAATTTAATATAATATTAAATTATTTAACATAACATATCGACGTATTATGATATAATGTAATATAATATTATATTTATAGTATAATACAATAATAAAGAAAAAAATATTATAATTATTAGTGTACATTAATTTTTCTTAATATAACGTAATATAAAATTATTTAATATAACATATTAATGTATTATGATATAATGTAATATAATATTATATTTATAGTATAATATAATAATAATGTGTAAAATAGTATAATTATTAGTGTAAATTAATTTTCTATAATATAACATAATATTAAAAAAATTCTTCTAAAACATGATTCAAAAAATACATACAAAAATAGAAAATAAGAATACATTTTCCTGCACGACAGGAAGTCTGATCCATGATTAGAGTCCTTTGTTAGGGCTCCAGCAGATTTTTAAATTTATAAAGGGATAAAATATGCAATTGTTATATTTTATTATGTATATTTTGATAAAAAAATAGCTTTCTGACAAAGCTCAAAACAGTTTTTTCGAAAAGCTCCAAAATGGAGCTTCTCCCAAAAAATTGTTTTTAACTTTTTGGAAAAACTAAAACAGCTTCTCGAAATTTTTACCAAACATCCTTTTCCAACCAAAAGTACTTTTGGAGGGCCAGAAAGTATTTTCTGGCCCTCCAAAAGCTCCGCCAAACAGGGCCTAAGCCATCCTACCTTCTATAATAAAAAGAACACAGACCAAGCATCCTAGTCTCAAGACTAGATGGCATTCTCTACTCAAACCAAGTCTTTCAGTATCTCTCTTCTTCTTTGCATGGGCTTCATGCTATTATCAACTACCAGACATGACATGGAAGAGCACTTCTTGCTTCAACCCATGCAAGCCAGTGAAATCGAATGAACTCTCTGACCTGACGGAATGCTTAAAATTTTACCTCGATGAAGCAATCATGGAAGAAGAGCCTCAAGGTCGCAGGCACCGTCGCAAACGTCTGACTTAGCTTCTTCTGGACTGCCTCCCTCACCATGGACTCCACGTTCGGGCATGTCCACTGATAGAAGGTTGGTGATAACTGTGCTTCTCCACTCCCTGCAGCCATCAGCATCACCATTCCCACAAACAGACATCTCCACCACTCCATCTCTATAGCTTCTAATGCTAAATTCTCTTGGATCTCTCCTTAACACTGATGTGTGACATATAAAGAGGAAGAAAGACTAAAAGGGCATGCCCTAATGACGAGGTGGGGAAGAGTGCAATAGTAATGGATTTGATAGGAGAGACAATATAGTAGGAATGGAGGGGTGGAGAATTTGCTTCTTATCCCTTTTAGACAGAACTGACCATGTGTTAGGCTTTGTAAACTGTTGCCAGTTCAACAAAATCCTACCACATGAAATCACTAATTAATATGCTTGGTCTATTATTTTACACTTTCTAAGAGTTGAGTCCAAAGTCCAAAAAGGTTGCTTCTTTAGTTTGCAAACCCAGCTGTGTTTTCTTGAACATTATTCAATTTCATTGATTGGATTGAGGGGCTTTGCATGTTCATGGAACGGACAAGTGCTTTTTTATGTTTGTTGATGTCAAGATAGCATTATTATACTAGTTACGTAAGAGAGAAGAAGACCCTCCAGCTAATACTGGGTTGTTATATTAATTTCACTATATGACCCTAGCTTAGGACATGTTATGAACCTGATTGTTTTAGTCCATTTGCCACCCAACTTCACATGATGCTTGCATGAGTAGGGAAAAATTTGGAATCTGACATTGTGCTGATTGTTAGAGACATTTTTCAGAAGTGAATAACATGCCGAGATTGATGGATGGAACTATAATAAACTCGCTCGGAATTTCATCTCCAATGCGCATGCCGGAGTTTCATGGCATTGAACAGTGCAATTGCAACTAATTGAGGGAGGTTTTCAGATAGTTTATAACCCTACCTTATCTTCATCTGAATTCTATAAGAGGATTGGTTTGGGATTTGAGATGTTCAAGCAGCCACATATGTTTCATTAAACAAATTTACGCAAGCACACTGGTATCTTCTGAGAAATTGAAGCTGCAGCTGGCAAAGCCTATTTTATGCTGTGTGCTGTAGAAAAATCTCATCACATATATGATCTTATGAGGGGCACCAGAATTTTTAGGTGATCATCTTGTCCTGATTTGGTCTTGCATCCTCTAAAAACTCTAATGATAGGGCGAGACCAATTACGTCTAAATGGCTCAACAGTTCTGATGCTGATTGTATGCTTTGGCATGAATACTTCGGCTGTAGACTGATCTGCAAATACTCCTTTGGAGAAGTCCTCATAGATCATCTGACTTAAATGTGATCCTTATGAATCAGAATGCTCTGTATCTCTATCCTTAAGGACTTTTGACGATCGCCAATATAATCAGACAAATAAGCAGTTTGAATTACTGTTCGTTTTCTTTTGTCTTTTTATAAGCAATTGAATTACAGTGTGTTCTAATGTTGGATACATCCTGCTCATGAGATAATTATGGTGATTGTTTGAGTTACAACAAGATCATTACGTTCAGAATTGAATTATATATATGGTCCCTTCTTGTAATCAAATTTGACCTTGTAGTTAAATTGCTAAGCTATTTGTCCACTTCTAGCACACCACTCAAGGACACTAGGAAACTATGGGGTTCATGCAATAGAGATGATGGTGTTCCACAAACCAACACTTGCTTTCTTCCCTCTTCATGGGGTTCATGCAATAGAGATGGTGGTGTTCCATGGACCAAAACTTGCTTTATTCCCTCTGCATTTGGACTTCTCCAATTCTTCAATAAAGTGTTGCTACCTGGTTGCATGAATCTAAAGGAATAGATACCAGCTACCTCAAAAGTCACTTAATACCCCAAGTTGTATTTAGCTATGAGTACAGAAAGTGTTGATACTAGGTTAATTAGGCCCTTTGAGGTTCTAAAATTTGAAGAATAATAAAGCTATTCACTTATGCTTCGAATGGAGCTTGCTTGTTAAAGTTGATAATGAAATCATGAGGGGGAAGAAGAGGGCAGTTGATATAATGAGAAAACGATATTGATGTAGAGATTGGATTCCATCAAAAGAAAAGGAGCCAATAATGTTCGATTATATAGTTTGATTAATTTGATTAAGATTAGTTGTAACCATCAAACACAGCTAGCTAAGTGTGGTGCATGGGACCAGGCAAGTTGAAGGAATAAAACAACTAGAACATAAAGAATAGGTTGCCCCACCAAGCGAGAAACAAAAATTAGACTTCAAGGTTGTGCTGCAAGCATAAGGCACTCCCAAGTGCCTTTTATGAGTAGGACTATGATAAGAGATTGTTAATGAGGAAATTAGCAAGAGATGAAAGGGACTTGAACATTCCAAGAAATGAAGGAGATGATAAAGTCGCTACACTTCACCAAATTCATATCGACATTATAAATCACTATTCGACTTGCTCAAGTGATCAAATGCTAAAATTTTGCTCCTCCAACCGTTTAAGACTCATATAAGGATACAAGAAAAAAATCCTGCATCCAAATTATCAAGCTCAAGATACATGACAAATTCTCATTCCAAAAGGACTCAAGGGAACTAGCCTGCGGTGATGGTTTCTCAAATCATCCAAAACTTCTCAATTTGTCTTCAAATTTTTCATCATTTTTGACGCAATTTCCATCTCGACAGAAAGAAAAGATCTTGTACTAATGTGCTATCCTTTTATATAAGAAAGAATGAAAAAAATGTTATCATTTACTTATAACTACAGTTTTTTTTTTTTGTGAGAACAGTTTTTTTTTTTTTAGAACAGTTTCTTTTTAAAAAAAAATTCAAGAAAAATTTCTCTCTTGTATGTTATGCCGTTTTTTTATTGCCAAATGACAAGAATCATCGACCAATATTAAGGAGATCCCAAATTAGCGTAACTTGGTAAGCAAGGTAACTCACCCTTTTATGATCATTAAAGAAACTTATTAAAGTTATTGCAATGAATGCAGATGGTTGTTTGCTCAAAATATTAAAAAAGCAAGGATTCAGTCGATTGGAGTCTAAATGTTAACATAAAGCATACTTGATTTAATCATCTTCATCTTCAATTAATTGTAAGAGAATCTGATATCAGCCTGCCTTTTTGGTACTAAGGACAAATTCTATTACAGAATGCCATGTTGGTTTCTTGTGAAAAAGTTGATTCCCCAACAATGACACTCTTCATTCTAACAAGAGGAGGTTTCAGGTTCAAGTCTGATGATGCATCTCCAAGTATGTACTTGGACAATTGAAGACCAGGTGAGTCTCCCTCCCCTTTGTCAAAGGGAAAAGGCAAAAAAAAAGTTGGGTCCGAATCAGGTCTCTGTTTTTCAAGAATAAAACCAGAGGTCATTTGATTCCATACATTAAGAGCTTGGAAATGGCCTCCTCTACCATGACTCTAATTGCCTATCCACATCTTCATGTGGATATTACTCTTGTACATTCCACTCTTGAGTGTTGACCTAACCTCTTATCTATAGCCACCTCCATCAGCTAAGCCAATAAGAGGGCTAAGTTTGGATTGTCCTTGATCAAAACCAATCAGCTAATCTTGTTCTGATGCATGCCGAGGAAAGGCTTAACTAATTATGTGCAAGCTTTAAATGGACATGGGTAGAAGTTGGCTTTTGTTTAGTTTTTCTTGTAATCTTGGCATCATGTGTTTGAACAGTAGGTTTTGGATCTGTTATCATGTCAATTGTCCCACCAACCTCAATTATATCATTAGCTTCCCTTCCTTCATCCTTATCCATTCTCTCCTTCCTTTCCTCCTTCACTCACTCCACATCAATGGCTCCAAATATGCTAATCCCAAAACCACAAACTGAATCAAACTATTGTTGAATTGTATTACTTACCAAACCGCACTTACCCGCCTTCTAGAACAGAATTCCTCCAACTCATGCACAATATTTTTGTGCCTAATTTGCGAGATACTTACCAAGTATTCACCTACATAATTCTAACAAATTGTACTCCCACTTTTATTCATCTCCACCCCAATAACATGGTTAGTCACTAAGATTTAAGATAAAAAAATAACAGGTAGCAGCAGTACAATAACAATGTCATCTGATTATATTGTCTATTCATGTAATGATATAACGAAACATAGATTTGAATTTAGATTATTATTTTAATCAAATGAGCAACAGAAAAGGTTTTCTTTTGCCAATAGGGAATGGCTGTCACTAAAAGAGCTTATCACCTGTCATACATTAAAATTGTCGCTGCAAATATGTCTAAAACAGTTGAGGGTCCTACATCAAGCCCATTATAAAGTTCTTTATTAACATAATCTTAGGACATTTAGGCAGTGTTTGATGGCACTCCAACCACGGAATGAATGGAACAAAGGTTTTATTCTGTGGTTATACTACCAAATACCCTTGTTTTTTAGTCCATGAACAGCCTCACATTCTAACATAGTACAAGTAGGAGAGGGTTGAAAGTAGACCGGATAATATCCGTCTAGATCAATTTTCGTATCCCAATCTACCTAGATATGGATAGAAATTTGAAATTCTAACTAATATATGCCAAAAAATATAGATATGAATAGACAACTACTCAATTCATATTCGAAATTTGATTTTATTTGCAACTCTATTTAACTTTATATAGCACTTATGAACTTTTAATATAAATGACCATATTAACATACTATTAACTTAATTTACCATCCAATTAGTAATATTTTTGATTCCGTGGTCATAAAGTTCAATTATTCGACTTATATTTGTATTTATATCCATACTTCCAATATTTAATGTATATTTGTATCCGTTTAAAATAAATATAGATATAAATTTTTTCATCCACCTAATATCTATATTCATATCTATATTCGTTAAATAAAACAGATATGAATATGGATATACCAATATCCGATTCGTATCTGATCCGATTTCAGCCCTAATTCTATTCCACCATTTTGGTAGGAAAAGACTTATACCATATAATAGAAAAAAAGTTATCCCTCCAATTACATTTTTTGGCTTTTTACACTCTCCAAACATACAAGAAGATGGGAGGACAAATTTAATGTACATTAAATGCATGCACTTATCCTTCCATCCCAATGAAGAAAATTTCTAATCCATAGAATAAACTCTATCCTTCAATATTTATTTAGATAAATATCTTCAACATAGGCAAATCCCACCACAAAACTAGGGTCCCAGGAGCAACTCCTGTGCAAATTCTACATATGAAAGTTTCTCTCTTCAAGGAAACAATTATGTGGCCTTCCAGAAAGTATTGGTCCGGTTGCAAGAACTAGCCAGGAAAAACTATGGAAGGGCCACTAAGATTTTAAGAGGTTCTATAATTAGGGTTGTCAGGATACCAATCTCAAATTCTGGAGTAATTACAACATTAGCTTTGATCAGAAAACCCAAGTTTCTCCTGGGGAAGCTGTAGGACATTCTCTACACATTGATGATATACTACCATCAATTCATCAGTTCAGGGTGGAAGGTTATCACAACCTTCATATAGCCAACAGAAGATTAATGTCAAAAACTTTTAAAGAACATCTGTTAAAATGCATATAATTGAAATGACAAATTGTAACTGCAACTATCATGACTCGAGAAAGTAAAATTAACCAAAAATTGACACATGAAGCAACATCTACTGCAACTGGAATTTGGACAAGCATCAACCCCGTTGAAGAAGATAAAGTAGGCTCCGAGGGTATGATTCCAAACTCAAGGAAACTATGAAACAGACATCATTAGGAAAGACAGTTGGATTTGCCTAAAAGCAACAAGTTAATTTACAACAAAAAGACATGTAAGCTTCATTTGATCCATTTATTCTGCTTAGGACATGGAGTAGATCCATGCACGAGCTCTCAGAGTTCACCCATAGCTTTGGGTAAGAATGTCTTAAATTTGATAACAAGCTGACGAGATTCAATCCTTCCACATAAGATGAATTGCTAGGGTTTGCGGTCTTGGAATCAAAAAATCTGTGTAACCAAGGATAACTTTGGTATTAATGGAAAATTTTTATTTTTGTGCAGGGACCGAAGCCTCTACTGTAAAGTTCTACACCTTCTTCCACCTATAACATGTTATAATAAGAATGAAACTGATAAAAGCTAAAGAAAAAAAAACACAAAAATCAAAGACAAATCTAGTTTCATCTGTGTCTCCAGTCACTTGAATAGATGTGAATTTACATACATGATATAAAAAATGAAGAAAATACCTGACAGCTGTTTGTTTGTGAGTGTATTTGACGTAACATGGAAAAAACATTGTTAGGCCAGATATCACTGAAAAATGTAATTTTGAATTTCATAATTTCATACTGCATAAAAATCTATCATTCCTCCAAAAGAATAGCATACTACTATAATATAATTGTGACAAATTATCATAAAATTGTACTACACTGACATACTAATAATATGTTAAAGTATTAGAGTAATATAGATATATTCATATGACATAATACTCTTACTATAATATATAATTATGTTATCAAAGTACACTTATAATTTCATAACTAGTATTTGGCTGGTGTGATGCCTATGCAAGGAAGCACTGAATTGTTAGAATTTCTCCAGGCTGTGAAGAACAAATATTCAAATGCCAAAGTCTCCCTTTTATGTTGTGGAACCATTTTTTCTAATTTTTTCTACTTCTATCTTTTAAGTGAATTAGACTCTAAGAAGTCCATTTGCAAAGGAACTTGAAAGGAGCAGTCTACCAATGGAAAGCTTTGGCTTCTAAAAAAATAGTAGATACCATAGAATGCATTACATATCTAACATTATATTATAGTGATGTCATACGTTTTTATACCAATATAGTGTACAATATATACTTAGTCCATTATAAGATACATTACATTATATATTAGGGTTATTTGCATATGCGTCCACCATATTTTGTATTTGCAAATTAATCCTGCAAACTTCATATTTGCATATTAATGCCTGCAATCTTATTACTCTTTGCATGTAAGTAACTCTGGTTAACCAAGCAAGACCTGAACAGAATATTTACTCTTTGCATCTTTATTTCCCTAATGATGTTACTTTACTAGAAAGTTTTTGCCCTTACAAGAAAATTTAATAAGTTTTTATTTCTTAGGAAAATAACCTCTTCAGGAGAATACTTTAAAAAAAAAAATGCTGCACGTGAAAAGGGGAGAAAAAGCACTTAGCATAACCTAAGTCCCTCTAACCTCTTCACTTCTGCAACCTCGAAGGGTTTTCGTCATTCCCCACTCTAGTAACCCTTAACTACAGTTTGGTTAAGGAACATTAGCAGGACTAATATGCACAACAGAAAAGGATATGGGGAATCATATGAAAAAAAAATCCAACATTAATATGTTATATCATATATTTTTGATACCATTATATACACTATATATAATGATATAACATAATAACATTAATAATTATTATTTAATATATCATACAATAAAATTATTATAAAAAATTAAAATAATGATGATATCACTAAAATATTAATTAATACTATTATTATAAATATTATATGATATTACGGCGATCTAATTCTTGAGTCTTTTAAGTGACATTTTGCACCAACCAAAAAAGTATAATTCGAAGTGTGGTCATTTTAGCTGCAGTTCAGAATACTGCATTTCAGGCCAAATATGCAATTGCAACTACATGTTGGGTATTTTTTATCCACAAGAAAACTACATGTTAGCAATTGAACTGCATGAAACTAAACAGTTGATTAGAGATGTTCACGTAACTGGAAAGAGGTTCAATTGCATGATACCAAACAGGCCCCAAGAGAGTAGATTCATGAGGTTTCTTATAATGGGCAGATAAGCAGACAGCTGAATTTATGAAATTTGTTTTAAAGACCTCTTCCAACAAAACTTGTTGAAGTTTGTCAGTGCAGCTAACTAGATAAGAGTGGTCTCGTTTTTCTAGTAAAATCTCTCAATGGCTAACATGCAATCACAACAACTGACAACTTGCTAAAGTAATAAAAACTGATTATTGCCATGAGGCACTGCAGCAAGATATCCTAAAATGGCAAATAAATCAATTGATTTTGCAATCCACATGATTACCTTAATTGGAGTTTGCTAAAAATCCCAAAAAACACTCATGAGCCACTGGGTGTTAACCATGGATTGATGGTTGGTAGAACCATCAAGGTTGTGCAAATCCAGTAACATTAAATCTATGGAAGTGACTTCCAGAGGTCTGTATCTTGCAATCATTTCTATTAACTAGATATCATATTTAGTACTTCCACACATTGCTTTAATTACTCTACATTTCTGCTGTACATTAATATCATAAAATACATAAGGAATATATTACATTAACAAGTTAAGCTTCCCTGGAAAGATATAGATTACATGACACAACATTTCAGGCAGATAAGATTAGTGTTCATCTCTGAAACTGCAACATCCTTTTCTCAGGCATGAAAATTCTATGGAACCAGCAACATGGATATGAGGAATCACAGGACAGCTAGTTAATCTTGCCTCATGAGGTATGTAGATATGCTAGCAAGTCTTTTTTTTATGTGTAACCACCAAAGAAGAGGTCGTTATAACCACCCAATATCAAAAGCATCAAATGAAAGTTGAGAGAAAAATATAAAGAAAAATAACCAGCAGGTATTGCACACACCAGAAGGCTAACTCATACCTATTGCCAGAGCCAGAAAAAACAGTTAGGCCAAAGCAGTAGGACATGGATGAAATGCAGTGCCACCTGCAATCCACTGCCTTTTCCTTCCACAAGGAAGTGTGCAGTCTGGCACCTTCTGCCATTGCTTATTTGCCATGTCATATGTAACAAGACAGTTCATCCCCCTAGACCTCAATGAGAGCATCAGTAACCCTCGATTGCCCAAGCATGTCATCCTCACGTGCTTACCATAAAATTCTAAGCACCAGATGTTTGGCATTCTGTCCACCTCCTTCCACAGGAGAGTCATTTTCTGTAACTCCCATATGCAGACGCACATGCAAGCGTTCTTAGACAGCAAACCCACAAGCATAACCTGCCCCCTATGCTCTGCAAGTGCGTGGTCAGTTAGGTGCAGCAGCGATGGGATGGCAAACTGCTTCCAAACACCAGTGGCCACGTCATATGACAAAATGCCATCTGGTGCAGCACGCATAAAGTAGAGCGTGCTACCAATTGATACAGTTTGTGACCTAAAATTTAACGAAAGAGGGAGCTTGACGCTTGGTGGAACAATACCAAGACGTGTCCAGCTGTTCTCTACTGAATCATAGATCTCATGATCCCCATTGCATCCCAACCACATGATTTTGTAACCGCTGCTGGCTGTATTCCCATTTAGTATCATCCCAACAGCCACTCGTGACCATACCTGGACCGACCTTGGTGGAAGTTCTTTGAAAGAGTGGCTTAGTGGGTTGTAAATGTAAAAGTTCCTATGGCCTATATCCAAGAAACAGATAAGACCACCAGCTGAGGCCACTGGAAGAATAATCATCTTTGCAGGCAGAAATGGGATGGATGGGTGGTGCCATTTTTCCATAGCAGGGTCATACATGGCTCCGCTGTTCAGATCTTCATGATTTATTGTATAGAACCAAGGATGCATGCGAGGAGCTTCAGCAAAGTGCTGGGAGAAGCTGTTTGACGTCAATAAAGAGTTCCATTTTCGGCAAACAGAGCGAAAGCGGAAGAATGTGGCTAAGGGAAGTCTTGCAATAACAGCTTCAAAAAGATCTTCAGGAAATTCTTTCCATATTTGTTGTTCCATCTCAGTTGAACTTGAAGCAAGTGACCTTTCACAACTCTTTTCTCTTCGTGATCTCTTGCAAGGTCGAGATTTGTTACCTTCCACCATCTTTAGGTACTCAGACTTCTCTTCCATTATAAGACCACAGTAATCATCCTCCATTAAGCTGTATCAAGATCAAGTAAATACCATCTGTTAAAAACCAGTGTTTAGCAAAAACTCAGATCAGTTATTTTGTTTGTTCATATTGTAACAGTACAGCAACTGACAGTCAAATGCCTATAGAACAAACTGTTACACAAGCAAAAACCAATAAACATATGAAGAAGCATAAGTGCACCTAATCGTGACTTAGTCTATTTCTCATGACTATAAGCCAAAACCAAGCTGTGTTCATGGCAAATATTTCAAAATCCAAAGGAAAAAAAAACATGGAGACTATGCTAGATTGATGAAGAACAGGATAGTCATTATACTAAACCAAAATAACAAGGTTAAAAAGGGAAGTCAAAAGATAGAGACTACGGTACATTGATGAAGTAAATAGCTGAAAGGTGTAGTACAATCGATTGAATGAACCAAATACATTCTGGCAAAAAAGCAAAAACATATGTATACCATTAGCAATCTCAGTAATCCATAATAACTATAACCTATTCAAGAAGATCAATGAAAATTAAAAAGTAAGACATATAAAGGCAAGCTTGTGAATCACAGGTAAGCTATTACAAGACGTTCCTCAATACAGATGCATAACACCTTCAAATGGTGAAAATGGTTGCTCTAAAGGGTAATGAAAACCAAATCAACAACATAAATATCATAATAACAGCAAATAATGATCACAATGAAAACAACAACATCAATAACAACAAGAGAAACTAATATGATAACATATTTTAATAAAGATCTGAATGAAATCATTAGAAATATATTTTACCAACATAATTTTCTCATGTCTCGAATATTGCCACCATTATTTTTTATTTGCAAACATGTTTTCATCTATCCAAATTGTGTGCATATGTAACTAAATTCTTTGAAAGTTTTTTCTAATAGTCCTTATTCAATAACCATCATTACAAACTTAATTATTTCCACTATACCACCAAAATCATACTATCCTCTCCCGTCCTCATGTCAATATTAAAGTGATGCACTAGCCAGCCCTTGCCCATCTCATTACGGCCTGTTTAACTTGTGATGTATCTATATGGGTATTTGATATGATGGGGGCAACTCATATCATCAAATTGCATATCGTACATAAACTTGTTACATATCCAAGTACAAAGGATGCATTACTTGAGGTGAGAGCAAGGAGTTTCGCATTTGTTGTAAGACTATGAGTTTTCATTGGAATATTTAGTCTAAATCCTCTCAAAAATTTAGCAATTCTCAAAATTTTAAAAGATTATAGGTGGCAGTTAGGTTCCTTAGGTGGCTGCCCAGAACCTAGGTGCTAAATGGATGCCTAGGTGGGCACCCAAAGGACAAAATGTTCCAAATATATAAGTTTAAAATATAAAAATAACATAAGGAAAATTCCAAAAGGCGAGCTATATCTTATAAATGAAACATAAGGAACTATCAACTTGGCGATGTCCAGTACTAATTTATAAAACAATTATCCTCCCACTTGAAACACAACAGAAAATGTTAAGCCATCTAGACAGCCCCACCTAGCAGACCATCTACATGGCCAAGGCAGATTTTTTTTAAAACATAAGCTATTCTTTCCCATTGAAAGAAACATGGTTGGTTGGAGCTGGAAGATTGCTAAATAACATCCAATAATTCAAGTGTTGATGAAGGAGCGCTTGAAATATCTTCTTGCATTCCTTTTGGTGCTAGATACAAAAGGATACGAAGAAAAGCTTCTGCAAGGATGGATTCCAACAATGGCAAGGGACATCAAGAACAAAGGGTGCTCACATTTAGGAAGGGCAATGAAGTGCCTTATTTTGATAAAGAAAAACTTGCCAGGAGCCTTTTTTGGTATTTTTTTTTTCTTCTTTTTCCCCCTTATCACCTTCCAAGGGATTTCGTCAAAACTAGTACCTTCCTATTTATTCTTACGTGCTAGTCATTTCTACATTTTCTTCTGACAGTAATAGAAACAAAACATTGGGGAGTTCTTGAAGGCAATATACTGTCACTACCTATAAGCCGTTACATTGGTATAGTTGTTATTGTTGCATTCAATTGCTTCTTCAAAGTTGGGGTCCTGAAAGAATGCTGATATAAAATATTATACTAGTTGATGATATGAGGTCTAGGTGGATGTTAATATGGAACCTACAAAGTTACAGTGAATTAATATAAAAAAAACTAATCACACAAAAGTGGGGTTCAGAAAAAGCAATTTTAATTAAATTGAAAAAAATATGCAAGAGTCGAGGGTGAATTTAAAACAAAGGAATGAGCAGTATAAATGTGAAAGGAAATTAGTTATGTTGCATTAGAATATGCAAACCGATGCACGAATGTGAAGCTCTTTAGCATCACAAATATGAACTTCTTTTAGTTGAAAAATGGTTGCCTATACCATAATCCTTGATCATCACAAAAAACTGCAAACAACAAGAGCTTCAGTATTCAGATAATAAAGCAAGCACAGCAATGCATCTAATTAACTTATTCTTGGTCATATCAGCTTCCAATACCAACAAAAGAGAAAAAAGGTTATATCATACTTATAGATCAATTGATAAGTTCCCCTGTAAATTCCAAAAGTTGATGCAACACCCATAAATCAAACTCAAAGAGCTGACTAGAGTCCAATTAGCACATGTCAAAGCACAAGGTTCTTATAATATGATCAAGAAGAGTAGAAATCATTTAGAAATTTCCCTTCCAAAAGTAAGTCAAAGGTTTGAGAGGCCTTGCTATACTTGAACTTTCTTCAAGGGATTTTTGTCCTTTTAGTGAGGGGAATATGGGGAGTTAGGTGCATCCAAAGGCAAAATTATCCTACAGAATTCCAGAATAATTTTACAAAAGTAAATCATAAAAATACTAGTACTTGATAATTCCATAATGATAGAGGGCAAAGAGCCAAATGAACCTAGCATCAAGTAAACAGTATGATCAAAACATACATACATACATACATACCATCTGAAAAATATAATTTTGCTAATTCACAGAATCACCGGAAAAATATTTGTCAAGAATAAGAATAAGAAGAACATAAAAGCAAGATGAAATCGAACACTCCTTAAGCATGCAATAAAATACCACAACATACAGATTAAGACCGCAAAAAGCGCTCAAATTGCAAACACTGAATGACAAATTTCCGCAATCAAACATACCCAAATAAATAAATCCTTTTCAAGCTCTCCGCTTTCTCTCAGATATCCAAAACCTAAGCAACGTCTTGGTTTCCAAACCAAAATACAGCACACAACCTACTTCACAAGAATCGACTCCTCGTTTCCCCCGGAATCAAACCAACAAAAACCCTAGAGAACCTCTTCCCAACAACCCAAACATCCATCGAAAACTTAAAACAAACCGAGAAAAACATAGAGAATGAGAGAGAAAGAGAGGGGGGGCTTGCCTTGCATTGAGGTGGGGGTGATCGAGGGAGAAAGAACCGTAGAGCTCCCAGAGCTCCTGGATCTGGCCGACGAGTTGCCTCAGCACCGCCACACCTTCCATTCCCCGCCACCTCCGTACTCGACCACGACGCCGCCGCTCGCCGCCGGCCCTCCCCCCCCCCCCTTCCCTCTCTCTCCCCTCTCCCCTCTCCCCCTCGGCCTCTAAAGGGTAGTTCTATATACACCCCCCCTATTGCTCAGGACACCCCCCAAAAACCAAAAAAAAAATACCCAAACTAACCTTTAGTGTAATTACCATATTGCCCTTGAAATTTTCTCATACACCCCCCTTCCTCCTCCTCCGTTTCGTTTTGAAAAGAAAAAAAAAAACCCCCCCTCAAACCCCCCTTAAACCCCTCGATCCATTTACATCGTTTAGGCGATCTTTGAAGGAGATTTAAGCCCCATTCGAAGCATGGACAAGCAACTAGTGATTTGGGACGAAGAATCGGCCGCAAAGGTACGTGTTCCACCTTATTTCGAAATTTTTTTTTTCACGGTTCGTGCTCCGTTCGGCACTGGATCGCCGAACAAAAGGCTTCTGTTCGGCTGCACAGTGCCGAACAGAAGCCTTCTGTTCGGCAACCCTCAACCGAGCAGAAGCCTTCTGTTCGGCTGCACAGTGCCGAACAGAAGGCTTCTGTTCGGCACTGTGCAGCCGAACAGAAGGCTTCTGCTCGGTTGAGGGTTGCCGAACAGAAGGCTTCTGTTCGGCACTGTACAGCCGAACAGAAGCCTTCTGGTGCCAAATCGCGTGCCGTGCTGAATTTTGTGCCGAACAGATCCTCTGATTCATTAATTCTTGGTGATAAATTATTTTATATGTAGGGCTATGCTACAACCGAATCGAGTATAATTGGATCAGAATTTGTACTGGATTACACAAGCGAATTTACAACTTACGAGGTATTATAATGTATTGTGCAATTTTGTAATAGTTTAGCGAGCTATTTTTACAACTGTGTACTTACATAAATTGTTTAATGTATAGATCTTCAAGAGTAGAGAGGACTTGTGTAATTGGTGTCGTGAAGCTGGGAGGCGAAATGGTTTTGTTGTTGTAATCAAATCATCCGATGCAGGTACCATTTCTAAGAAACCCAGAATTACGTTAGGTTGTGAGAGGGGTGGGACGTACCGAACCAAAAAAGAAAAGCGAATAAAGACTGCCTGTGGGACAAAGAAGTGTGGATGCCCTTTTGCATTAAGAGGAAAGAAATTGGATACTGCGGATGATTGGATATTACTGGTACTGCTAGACATTTATTATGTAGATGGCATATTAGTAGGAATGTTTTGGCCAAGTGCAAAAAATTTTTCGAATTGAAGGAGAAATGGGATAAATTTATTATGAGTTGGAATATACTAGTGCTGTCCTCCACGGAAGACGAGTATAATGATCGCTGGAGTGCACTGCAGAGAGAGTTCGGTACCTATCCAGATGCACTACAGTATGTGTCAGATACTTGGCTGAGCAAATACAAGGAAAGATTTGTTGCGGCATGGACGGATACATGCAGGCACTACGGAAATGTGACGACAAATAGGTATCACAAATAAAGACTCATTTAATTTTAATTTGCCTCAATTCTTATATCTAACTTTCATTTGTTTACTAGGGTCGAGAGTGCACATGCAAAGCTCAAAAAGCAGCTTGGATCAAGCCAAGGAAGTTTCGAGTCATCTTGGACTAGAATATATGGATTGATTGAGTTGCAGCACAGCTCCGTTAAAGCCTCATTGGAGAAGAGTTTATTGGTAGTGCAGCACAACTTCAAGCCAGTTGAATTCAAAGAGTTGCGAGGTTTCATATCTATAAGTGCGTTAAATCATGTCCTCGCCCAATCGAAACGAGCCAATTCAGTTGGGTTTGATGATTCAAATTGTGGGTGCGCTATTCGACGCACACATGGTATACCATGTGCTCACCAGATTGCGCGGTACAGGGTGGAAGGTCGGCCCATTCCTCTCGACTGCATAGATCCTCATTGGAGGAAACTTGATATTCTGCCTACCCCCCCGTGCAGCCAATTCAGTTGAGTTGTGATGCAGAGTTAGATTTGATTGCGCTACGATTCAAGAAGTTAGATGGGGCTTCTCAATTGCAGATGATCAAGAAGTTACGAGAGATTGCAAGTCCAGATAGTACACCTCTTTTAGAGCCTGCAAAACGGAAGACTGGTTCACGTGGGCGCGCTTCAATGAAGGTTGATACGTCTACTCGACGTGACCCGTCTGCGTTTGAGTTGGTTCTATCTGGACAGGATAGTTATTCACCTGGTGTTGAGAAAGTTACCATCCGCAATCCATCTACTCAGATTCAAAAGAGGCGGCCCAAGCAAAAGGTAAGTACCAAATATTTATTTCCTTACAATAGGTATCACAACGTCTACGGGACGGTCCGTGCCGTGCCGGTATGTGATGTGCCGATACGGGACATGTCGGGACGTGCCGTGCCGAGATGTGCCGATACGGGACATGTCGGGACGTGCCGTGCCGAGATGTGCCGATACGGGATGTGCCGTGCCGAGATGTGCCGATACGGGACATGTCGGTACGTGCCGTGCCGAGATGTGCCGATACGGGACATGTCGGGACGTGCCGTGCCGTGCCGGTACGGGAAGTGCTGAGACGGATAACTATTTGGATATTTCTGCCATTGTTACATATAACTATTTGGATATTTCTGCCATTGTTACATATTTTCTATCATTTGATATTATTTGCAGGTTTTTCGTACTAGAGCCCAGTCACATACGCCCATTATCTATATTGATGCTATTCCTTCTGCCTTGAGACCATACATCCAGCATATCAAGGATGTAAAAGCTGATGGGAATTGCGGATTTAGGGCAATAGCTGACTTATTGGGATTTGGAGAAGATGACTGGGTGCGTGTTAGGAAGGATTTATTGCAAGAGTTGCAATGTCATTCGGACCACTATCGCACATTATATGGTGTGGAAGGGACGATTGCTGAGATCACTCATGCATTATCATATTATGATGATTGTCCACCATATGACAGATGGATGACTATGCCGGACATGGGTCATCTTATAGCATCCTGCTATAATGTTGTCCTATACCATCTCTCGTTGCAACAATGTCTGACCTTCCTACCTCTCCGTTCTGTGCCAGTACCTCTTCTATCCCGCAAAGATATCGCTATCGGATTCGTAAATGGAAATCATTTTGTTGAGGTACTACGTTCACAACACTTGCGAATATTTAATTTTGCTTATTTAATTTTGCTTATTTATAATTTTGTAGCTATTAATATTTTCTTATTTCTAATTTTGAAGGTGTTCTTGTTGCCGGGACATCCCGTTCCGCCAGTAGCGACCAACTGGCGAAAATATCATCTTCCTTGTGCTACCGGATGGAAAAATTCATATGAAGCACGGATTCAACAGTTCAAAGAGAGCATCTCACCTAATGTTATAACTAGCGAGACAGTAGAGTTAGATTGATTCTTTATATATGTACAATTTTTGAAAGTTGTAAATTTTTTTGAGCTCTTAGAGTCATGTACTGTGAAACTCCATCATCAATATAAATCAAAAAATATCTGTCTTCGCATTTTTCGGGTATTGGGGGTGCTGAGGTGGCTCTCCATCAGCTGGGAATACATATGAAGACTGTTGTTTCCGTTGAGATTTCAGATGTAAACAGAAACATACTTAAGAGCTGGTGGGAGCAATCCTAGCACACAGGGGAACTAATAGACCTTTCTGATGTACAAGAACTTAACGGTGACAAGCTTGAGCAGATGATTAACACATTTGGTGGGTTTGATCTGGTTATTGGTGGAAGTCCATGTAATAATCTTTCAGGTAGCAACCGCTATAGTCGTGATGGGCTGGAGGGTAAACATTCATCTCTTGTTTATGATTATTTTCGCATCTTAGACCTTGTGAAGTGTATCATGGGGAAGAACTTCTGATTGCACCATCTCACTTTCTTGTTTTTGGGTCAGTGAATCTAGTTGTATGTTACATCAGGGTACGTTACAGCAGGCATCATCATTTCTGAAGGAAAAGTTGAGCAGGCATTATCATTTCTTTTGTTGGAAAAGAGGGCTCTGTGATGTTCTTGGTCAGGTGAGCGAAGCGCAAATAGGCTGCGCGCTTTATTTGGGGGAGTGAGAAATTAAGGGGGTGGTAGAGCATCTTTTAAATGTTTGCCTTTGATGATTGAGGCGGATTTTCTGATAAGCAACAGTACTTTAGTGGAGCTCGTTCCTGTAATATAAATGTATAATTACTACTACTTTATAAAACATCAATAAACAAAATATAATGCTATAACAAATAAACAATACCTGTTGCCTCCAGATGGAAGCTGCTATATGCGTCCTGAAACTGATCAGGACGGACTCATCCTCTGGACCTCCTGGACATGGTCCAACGGACTCATCGTCTTCGCCCCTAGCGGGCATATCATCATGCTCTGACTCAGGAGAGTCCGATGGCATATGAGCAGGCTCGGGAGAAGCAATCCTAGCACGACGTCTCCTAGCTGACGCCGTAGGTCTAACTCTGGCGGGACGGGGATCCATGTCTGAAAATATAGAAATTCAATGTTAGGCTATATCAAAGAAAATAATTCAATTGCATACATAAATGTTCGGCACAAAATTCAGCACGGCACGCGATTTGGCACCAGAAGCCTTCTGTTCGGCTGCACAGTGCCGAACAGAAGGATTCTGTTCGGCTGCACAGAGCCGGACAGAACCCTTCTGTTCGGCACTGTGCAGCCGAACAGAAGGCTTCTGTTCGCCACTGTGCAGCCGAACAGAAGGCTTCTGTTCGCCACTGTGCAGCCGAACAGAAGGCTTCTGTTCGGTTGAGGGTTGCCGAACAGAAGGCTTCTGTTCGGCACTGTTCAGCCGAACAGAAGGGTTCTGTTCGGCGATCCAGTGCCGAACGGAGCACTGGAGGCGGGGGGGGGGGGGGTGGGGGGAGCTACCTCGAGGTGGTCGTGGAGGCGCCGGCGAGGTGCTCGTTGCTCGGGAGATGGCCGGGGAGGTGGTTCCGGGAGAAGCCGGCGAGGTGGTCGGAGATCGGGAGAATGCCGGCGACGAGAGGGAGAAGGGGGAACGGGGGGGTTTTGGGCGTTGGCGAGGTGCAATGCACCGACCGGCGACGAGAGGGAAAAGGGGGAGACGGAGGGGGTTTGGCCGCCGGCGAGGTGCTTGAGGCGAGGTTTTTTGGGCGGAAGGGAGAAGCCGGCGGGTGTTTTGGAGGGGAAGAGCGGGGTGGGGGGGGTTTGGGGGGTGTAGAGAGCAATTTAGGTGAGGGGGTGGGGAGGGTGGGGGGTAATTTAGGAATTTTTAATTTTTTAGGGGGGTCCTTAGCAAATGGGGGGGTGTAGAGAGTATTTATTTTTTTTTAATTTTTGGGGGGTGTCCTGAGCAATAGGGGGGTGTATATAGAACCACCCGCCTCTAAAACGGGGGGTTCTATATACACCCCCCTATTGCTAAGGACACCCCCCAAAAACCAAAAAAAAATACCCAAACTAACCTTTAGTGTAATTACCATATTGCCCTTAAAATTTTCTCAGTACACCCCCCTTCCTCCTCCTCCGTTTCGTTTTGAAAAGAAAAAAAAAAACACCCCTCAAACCCCCCTTAAACCCCTCGATCCATTTACATCGTTTAGGCGATCTTTGAAGGAGATTTAAGCCCCATTCGAAGCATGGACAAGCAACTAGTGATTTGGGACGAAGAATCGGCCGCAAAGGTACGTGTTCCACCTTGTTTCGAAATTTTTTTTTTTTTCACGGTTCGTGCTCCGTTCGGCACTGGATCGCCGAACAAAAGGCTTCTGTTCGGCTGAACAGTGCCGAACAGAAGCCTTCTGTTCGGCAACCCTCAACCGAACTCTTCTGTTCGGCTGCACAGTGCCGAATAGAAGGCTTCTGTCCGGCACTGTGCAGCCGAACAGAAGGGTTTGTCCGGCTCTGTGCAGCCGAACAGAATGCCGGCGACGAGAGGGAGAAGGGGGAACGGGGGGGTTTTGGGCGTTGGCGAGGTGCTTTGGGCGGAACAGTTCAAAGGGAGACGGAGGGGGTTTGGCCGCCGGCGAGGTGCTTGAGGCGAGGTTTTTTGGGCGGAAGGGAGAAGCCGGCGGGTGTTTTGGAGGGGAAGAGCGGGGTGGGGGGGGGTTTGGGGGGTGTAGAGAGCAATTTAGGTGAGGGGGTGGGGAGGGTGGGGGGTAATTTAGAAATTTTTAATTTTTTAGGGGTGTCCTTAGCAAATGGGGGGGTGTAGAGAGTATTTAATTTTTTTTTAATTTTTGGGGGGTGTCCTGAGCAATAGGGGGGGTGTATATAGAACCAACCCTCTAAAACTCTCAACTCCCATGTCCCCTCTCCAATTGGCGCTCCGTGGTCGCCCTTATTTACCCAAATGCCACCAAGATCCCCTCCCTCCTGGAAACCGGCGAGTTAGATAGCGGAGTTATCCTGCAAGTGTTCGCATGTTACATTCTATGCGTGTATGAGTTGAACGGCAGATCTTAGGTTCTCGTTGATAAATAGGAATAAGGTCTGGAATAAGTTTTATTCTTTTCAAAGAGGCCTGAAAAGAAGGAATAAGTGACCAGTTCCAGCCAGACTTTCTTATCTTCGATACAATTCAAGAGAAGATTTCCTTTTATTCGCTTTTTATTTTATTATATTGTATAAATAAAGAAGAATTATTCTGGAATTGGGCTACTACTAAAAATAACATTAGATAGGAAATGGAGGAATAATAAGCAATAAATCTATTTTATTATCAAAATAATAATGAGCTGGCAAAATAATTGAAAATATTGCCATATTGCTTGGTGGAATAAAAGCGAGAAAAATGTTCTTTTAGGAAGCTAAGAAACACCTGACACCTTTTCTTTAAAAAAAAAAATCAGGTATGAAGCACCGAAGTTTGATGGGATACTAAACAATAAATAATGGGTGGCGTTTGGTGATCCAAATAAGATTACCAAAGTAACCTTAGATCACTGATGATCCTTATCTTAAAATAATTTAATTTTTAATAATTTAATATTACCATATTTGGTATGCTATGTTCTAGTGATTAATGATTCAAAAGTATCTATGAGAAACATGTTTGGCATTCTATAAGAATCCAAAATTACTTACCATATAATACCAAAACTACTCTTAATATATTCTATAAAAATATATTTATTAATCATATAAAATATATTATAATAAAATATCAAATATATTTGTCCATATATTAATTATTAATACATTTTATAAAAATATATTTATTAGTCCTATAAATTATTAATCCTATAAATATATATTAATTGTTATTATAGAATCAATATTTTATTTGTACACAAAATATATTATTTTTAATACTAATAATTATTTTGATTAAAAAATAAGGCAAATAGAAGTAATATATTAAATACTTTCATTATAAAAATATAAAATATAATAATATATTTTCTACTATAATTTAAAATTATTATTGAATAATAACATGACAATAATATGATTAATAATATATAATATTATAATAAATATCATAATTATAAAATATATAATATTAATATAATATTATATATATGTATATATAATATTGACATAATATGTTAACAGTATATTGATATATCAATTTTTTCGCTAGACTGGAGGGCATTTTTGTCCTCAACTTTTAGCCCAAGATCACTGCCCTAAGATGAGTTTGGATTCCTAATGTCAATGATAAGTATTCTATCACTAGGCTAGGCGGTGATTTGAGGAGTGAAGGTGATTTGAGATCACTACCATGTAGAATCTCCGCGATGCAAGAAAACGCGATGATCTCATTATCTCCACCCATATTATCTTTGATCTTGGCATGATCACCCCATACTAATGCCTCCATAGGTTATCGCTTCATGTACTTCAGTTTATTCTGCCACATAAAGAACCTTGCAATTATTTCAGCAGAAGGAATGCTATTTTCTAATGTATGCATAGAATTTAGATATAGGAATTTTTTTCCAGAGTAAGTAGTTGCACTGCCATATTGAAGTTACGCGCCTGCAGCTTTAATTTTTGTACAGAAATTGGGCAGCAACCTTATGTAGTAGGGGTAGTAATTTATGATCCAATCCTTTAATATGAACAATTTGCTCTAAGTAGGTTCGAATTTGATATAAATAGATTTAGATCATGAACAGATCAATATATTTAGACTTGTTTATTAAGTTGGTTGGGCTCAAGTTTGGATCCTTGGTTCGTTTAACCTGTTTGACTCATTTAATAATTAGGTCAGGTTGTGATCCAACTCATTAAGACCTGTTTAATCTATTTAAAACCTGCTTAACATGATCCGCTTAACTTATTTAACACATTTAAATCCATTTAATTCATTAAAATTTATTTAGCCCATTTAACCTAACTTATCATGTTTAATAAATATGTCATGTGGGTCGGATCGGATTGCTTATTTACTAAATAGGTTGGGTTCAAACTTGAATTTTTGACCAACTTAATAAATAGCCAGGTTTAGGTTGATGAATTTTTTATCCGGCCCAGGGTAAAGGAGTGCCTGCTAGATGTAATGAGAAATTATACGCTACACAACCTGCGCCATATAGGGGTGCACTCATCTCAAATTGCTTCCATCTCACTTTATCTTGGTTTGTTCTTGTGGTGCACTGCTAACATGATACATATGATATAGCATTTAATTTCTCAAATATATCTTCTTTTTTTATCAAAATATTAAAGAAAATATAAAAATAAACAAATTTATGCTTTCACTCTTGTTGGGATGTGTTGCTGGAAATTGGACCCGGGGGCCACCGCGAAGCCGGGGAAGGAGGAGCTCCGCTGCTGCAGGGGGCGGACGGCGGTGCGCCGGCTGGCTGCGTCCTCCGCCGGGGGGCGTGGGAGCGTCCGAAGAGGGGTGGTGCGTCCAGTCCTGTCCTGTCCTGCAAAAAAGCCGGTGGCCGGGCTCCCCGGCGCCGGCCCTCCGATGCCTAAGTCAGAGGGGGCAAGTATGTGGAGAGAGCAGGGAAGAGAGTATGTGGAGAAGACAGGGAGAGCTTCGGGTTTTTCCTCCCGTTTTTTGGTCCCCCTTTCCTCTTCCCCCCAGGTTCCCTTTTATAGGAGGATTTGGTTACCTGGGAGGTGACATGAGGTTTGTCCTGTTATGTGATAATTGGGCACGATTTGGCCCATTAATGGCGTGGTGGAAAATAAGGCCGAATCAGACCGGAACCAGGGAGTTGTCACGGTCGACCGGACCTGTTGGAGTGGTTGAACCGCCGGCCGTAGCGGGCCTGGGGTCTGTGGATGGTAAGTGCATTTATTACCGAATGAACCGGCGGTCAGGTAGAGCCATGCGCTCTGATGGTTCAGTGATCCGAAGATCGTCTTGGGCCGTGTTCATTAAATGACTGAGTGCATCGGAAACTTGAGAGAGTCTCGTGCATTAATGGCAGGTCGTGCCGAATACCTGCGAAGATCTTATGCCTTGATGGCTTGGAGATAGTGGCAGGTCGCAAGCCGTAGGAGTTGTCAGTCCCTTGGACTTTAGGCGGAGGTTAAACATTTGGTTAAGGCATCGGCTCGGCAAGAGTGCCGAGCCGAGCTGGTCGCCCAATGGGGCGCCCTGTGGCGGGGTTGCTTCAAGTACTCTTGGTCGGCGCCCTTTAGGCGAGCACCTTCTAGCAGAGCGCCTTGGCGCTGTCTTTGGTCGGCACTTTCTAACCGAGCAGCTTTGGGTGGGGCACCTCTTGGCGCGCGCTCTGGTCGACGCCCTCTAGTCGAGTGCCTTCCTGGTCGGCATCCTTTGGCCGAGCAGCTTTCCGGTCGGCGCTCTTCGGCCGAGTGGCTTTCCAGTCGGCACTTCTTGGCCGAGCAGCTTTTCGGTCGGCGCTCTTCGGCCGAGCGCCTCTGTGGATATATGACTTAGGGTTTTTCCCCTAACAGGATGAGTGAGGAAGTGTGCATTAAGTTGTTTGCGGTGGCAATCATCTGTAAGTGCATATACTTGACACATATTGCATCAAGGTGGTCTAGATATTATTCATACTTAGATTGCAAGCATGTAGCTTGTGTATGGTATCACTAGCTTGCATTTCATTATAGAACAATATTTATTGCATCTTAGAAATATGACTAACAACAAAGTTTTCAAAGATTTTATGCCAAAATACTTCTTGTGAGAAGCAAAGAATTCTGGTTTGAATCTTGCTGGACAAGAGAGATGTAAGAATTTGGGTGATTGGACATGAATCCACTTGGGTGGCCTAGACTTAGTAGAGTTTGATCTGGCTACGGCAGGTTTGTTTGGTTGAGAAATGCATGCCTTCTAAACCCGGCCATGCCACTAAATATTACATTAATTAGGTTTCTTATCATGGCCATCGCCTACAAATGCATTTGTACTATGATGCCTAACAAATCAACATGTTGAAATATTTTTCGGGATTCGATTAATCGGTTGCAGGTTAGGTTGGCATCTGACCGAACTAACTTACCCAATCCTTCAATTCATGTCAAAAATTTCTTGCGAACAACAAATGAATTTAAGCTTTGATCTTATTAGAGACACAAGATAAAAGTGGTCTAGGCTTGATAGGACTTTGTTAGTCGTGGTTTGATGAAAGTAAAACATGTTTACTTGTTAGAGGAGAGATATGGAAGACCCATGCAAGCATGTGTTTAGTCCCACATCAGTTCTTTGCTGGTGTTCAACATCGGGCCCAGAGAGGGTGAGGTGGTTGGCGGCAGAGTTCCTGTAAGGACCCGTACGAACGTGTGTTTAGTCTCAAATCGGTTATTTATTGGATAGATCTTATGTACTTATACAGGATCAAGAAATCCAAATAATATCTTCTGGCTCGCCATTTTGGGGTCGAGGTTTAAATAGGAAGAGTATGTGCAGACCCATGCAAATGTATGTTTAGTTCCACATCAGTTATTTGTTCGAAAAAATTCACAACATCGGTCACGACATTAACATGCTACAACGGGTTACTAGTAGATAAATCAAGATCATCCAAATTAGATCGAATGAAAGATGAAAAAGGACTAAATAGCTCTTTGGAGTACCGTAGAAAAATCCTATTAGGTCATATAGACTTGTCATGAGGCACACTTGCAACTTTGTGACGGTTCCAATAATGAATCAACATATTTTTTCGCTCTCAAGTTGATGCTAACCTGTACAAGGGTGCATAGAAACATATTTTAAAGACAAAGACCCTTCCTTCCAAAGACTTTCAAAAAAAAGAAAATTCTTTCCTTCCAAGCAAAATAACAGCAAAACAAAAGGACAACTGCATTCATGTTACAGCGTTGTTTAGAGGCCTTCCAAAATGATAACATGAGTTGTACCAACAAAAAAAATGTTGACAACATGAGTCTCAATTTATTTGTTCTGAAACATGAAGTAGGCCAAATGAGTGACATTTACATCCATGATTACAAAAGTGAGGAGAAATATATCCACTCCCCATGATGTGATGCAGCTAGCCTTATGATTTTTGTTAGAAGCTAGTTGTCACTCGACAAAGTTCATGGACTCAGTTGTCACACATTCAAGCATTTGGACATGGCACCAAGTCTAGCAGAAAAATATTATGGTGTAAACATTTTGTTTTCTCCTCCTCATCGAACTATTAAAGGTGCGGCCTCACGCGTGTGGAATAAGGCACTTTCACTCTTGAAATATAGATGACCATAGCCATCGACCCTTTAGAAGAAGAAATTATTCTTTACTCTGTATGCATCATATGGCCGTGCACACCACCAAGCACTGAGGCATATTACTGTAGGTTCCATTCATCATGTGCTTGTCTTAGTAATTGGCTTACACAAATGCACCTCGGTGATTGGTAGTGGGCACGACCATGCTAGTGCATGCAGTGTAGGCTATAGTTTTTTTCTTTTTGATGTGTGGAGAGTGGCACGAATAAAACGGGGTATTTGTCGTGCTTCTCACATATGAATAGGGTACAATCAACAGTATAGTTTCTTTCAAGCAAAGATCTTACCAAACCAACAGTCAGGATTTAGTTGCCAAGTCGCTTTTGATCTCGAGCTCCTGTTGCCATACTCATCTTTGGATGTCATCCATCATTATATTCCTTATCCCCATGATTATTAGCAATATAATTATCAAGGAAGCTTCCACATGATACAATGTCATAGTAGCCTTTTCTTAACAGGAAACTAATAATGACAACCAAATAATGTTCTTTCTTTAGGTGGAGATCACATCACCATGGGTTCACTTTCCTTCTTTCCTCTCTTTTTTTGTCTGGCAATCTAGTTTGGATGAAGTATCTAGGAATGTGGGGAGATCTATGAGACCTAGAGTCAAGCGTCATTTGGTTTTGGTTTCTACCAAATCCACCAGGAATTCAAACCTATTGATGAACATGGATCCTTACCTAATTATCGAACTTTATATCCAACCTAACTCCGGCCTTCTGAGTTGGATCTGCTCCAATACAATTTGTTAAGTAAATTGGTTCTATCTAGGTTTAAACATTAGATTGAACCTAGTTTGGTTGGATCCTTGCAAACTAGATGTGTCTAGGTGGATGGCCAAATGTAGCTTTAATCAAGAAGATGACATGATTGGACCTAGGTTAAGGTTTTTTTAAAAGGTAGGTGGTAGGGAAAATAATTGGTGGCATGGTGGTCTTTTTCGTGGGATGGCACAGTTGTTAAGGAGAAAGTAGGGGAAGATTTATGATTAGTTTGGCCAAAAACAAGAACATATGCAGTGGGTAATCATATGTCATGACTATGTGAGGAGGAAGGGGTAGAAAGAGAGGTGGGTGTCATGAGTAGTTCTCCTGTTTACATGAGCCCTACCTTCCATCCACTTTTGAGCTGTTAAACATCTTGATTTTGGAATGGGAATACTTGATGGTTGTGGCAAGACCGGTCCGCTTGGTTTGGTTGGATGCTTGGGTTTAATCTTGTCTGGTCCGGTTCCTTACAGTTTAGTCCTTTCCGGAACAAATTAAGTTGGTTCATGTTGAGTTGGAGTTATTTGTCGAGGTTGTAAATGGATGCATGGTGAGAGCCAAGGTTCCTATTTGGCATCTTTAATTTTGACATCCATAGTCAGATAGTTGTTATGCACGAATCCTCTGCGGTGCATGGATTGCTTTGCAGAGTGCTTGCAATGCTTGATAGCTACCATTAAGAGATGGACGGCTATTGAACAAAGCAGTCTTACATGCCATACATAGTACATCGATGCTGATCTTGGGATCAGAAAGAAAGGCTTGTTCTACGCTTTAAAAACGGAGCTTCACGGCGATCCTTGAATTGGGAGGAAGAGAACCAGCACCTATCAGAGATTTCGCCCTGCTACAGCGTGGTGGGAAGATGGAGTCAGTCTCAAAGGAAGGCCGCATGTTTGTAGGAACATCACAATTATACGAAATCTCAGAGTTGTTTTGAGTTAGATACTATATCTCGTCCCTCAGATCAATGAATTACAAGCTATCTTGATCGGTCAGAGAAGGAAAGGAAGGAGATCTTCTAATGGTGGCCATCAAATACTGCACAACATTCTGTGGTGCAAACAACGTAGAGTAGAGGTTTCATATATTAGTTTGGAGGCATGGCTAACTCCTGCTCCGGAGGTGAAAGACTTAGGCTGGATTCTAGTTACAGGTGGAAGGACTTCCTGATGATCTTGAGTCATTAAACCAACTAAGGGCTCGTTTGGTTCGCGGAAAAAGAAGGGAGAAAAGTGTGGTCAACGGGAAAGTAATAAGATGCCTTTTGTTTGGTTGGAATTTTCAAAGGAAAGAGATGGAAAAGTTGTATTCCCATGGAAATATGATTCTCACATTTCATAGGAAAGTTACTTTCTGATGAGGCAGGAAGCACTCCATCTTTATTTTTTTCCAAAAAGGCCCTTCAGTATTAAAAAGGCATTAAAAACCTAACTTTTATTAAGGGTATAATGGGAATTACACATAACTTTTTCAGAAAAATGGATGGTCAACCAAACATAAGCACTCTAAAAATCTATTATTTTCCCATGTTAAACCAAACATGCCAAAAGTACATTTTCAGGAATTCTCTTTCCAAGAATCTTCTTCCCAGAAATCATATTCCTAGGGGAAAAATGCTTCCCGCGAACCAAACGAGCCCTAAGAAAATGGGCTGGATTCTAGTGATAGCTAGGCTGGATTCTGTGCTTTTCTGCAGACAGATGTCAAATATTTGGGCTTCAATCCTTTCTTTTTCTTAAATGTAAGGCATAGAATGGGGAAAGAAGCCTGTAAATGTACAAAACCCATTGGTCAGATGCAATGCATATTGGCTTTTAATCATTTCCTTTTTTTTTAAATGTAGAGCACAGAATGGAGAAATAAATCTGTAAATGATACAAAATGCATTAATCGGATGTAATTAACTTGCTTTTTTTTGTTTTTGGTTGCATGAACTAATATAAATGTGTCATTCAAGCAATTAATCTGTCGTCAAATATGCCATTTAATTGTTGAGAATTTTGATTGTTGAGTGTGTATGTAATAGCACAGCCTGAACAAACTAGCGCACACAGTATTTCATGAACCGGAAATCAGGACTGTGGGTTGTTATGCTTCAAAAGGACAGCCATTATATAACTCCCAGTGATTTTTAGAATGAGATTTCTGAGTTATCCAATTATATTATTGGGAAAACATGAACAGATACATGTTCATTTGGGTTTTATGTAGACAGATGTCAAGTGTTTGGTTTTAATCATTTCTTTTTCTTAAATGTAAAGCATAGAATGGAGAAAAAAGCCTGTAAATGAAACAAAATGCGTTGAACAGAAGTAATTAACATGCTTCCTTTTGTTTTTGGTTGCACGAACTCATATAAATGTGTCATTCAACCAATTAATTTGTCATCAAATGTGACATTTAATTGTTCCCACTGTTGTGTGTAAATCTGACAGCACAGCCTGTACAAATAGCGCATACAGTATTTGATGAACAGGAAAGAAAAACAGTGGGTTGTTGTGAATTGTGATTCAAAGAAACATCCTTATATAATAATTTCTTTCCAAAAAGTATTTTTTGCATCATTGTAAATACAAGAACCCAAGAAAGAAAAAGAAGAGAAGGAAAAGGAACGATTCCTTTGACCTTGCCCGTAGGATAAAAACAGTACAATCACATGATTCAAAAGGCAGCCATTATATAATAATTTCTTTCCACAAATATTTTTTGCATGATAGTAATTACAATCACATGAGTCAAGGGCTCTATTTAGGTTCAAATGATTTAGATATATCAATCATTATGCGATGATTAACCTACATGCACATATCGGCATGTAATAAGGGATGGCACTCACCCATGCCATCAGTGACCCCCTGGATCCAACCGTTTATCGTGGCCAAATCGCCCACGTACTCGTTGGGTGTGACCCGGACTAGCCCACGCCGTCCGTAGCTCCGTCCTCGATATTAGCATGATTTTTTAAGAAAGTTTACAAATATATGGACAAAAAAAATACTGAAAGTAAGGAAAGAAGGAAAAAGGGAAAGAAAAATGATAAGGATCAAAACTGGATGATTCGGCAGACCTTGCCTATAAATGTCTTGATTTGTGGTCTCACTCAACCCATCCAATTCCTGAAGCATATGAGAAATGGCAACAGGTGTTGTGTTTTCTGTTGTGGTGACCTTGACACTGTCTCTTGGCAATGCTTTTGGCATTAGAGGGGGACTAGAAACTATTGAAAGCGTCTTCAGCACAATCCTCCACCTAGTTCCAAGTGGCCCAAACCAAGAACAATCACCAGATAGTCCGCCTACATTAATGGACTTGCAAACCAATCATGGTTTCAAGATGGAAGATGGTTTTGGCAGAAACTTACGCGACGTTCCAAGTGGCCCAAACCAAGAACAATCACCAGATGGTCCGCCTACGTTCAAGGACTTGCAAACCAATCATGGTTTCGAAATGGAAGGTGGTTTTGGTAGAAACTTACGTCTCATTCCAACTGTCCCAAACCAACAACAATCACCAAATAGTCCGTCTATGTTTATGGATTTGCAAAGCAATCATGGTTTCAAGATGAAAGATGGTTTTGGTAGAAACTTACGCCGCGTTCCAACTGGCCCAAACCAACAACAATCACCAGATAGTTCGCCTCCGTTCAAGGACTTGCAAAGCAATCATGGTTTCGAGATGGAAGGTGGTTTTGGTAGAAATTTATGTCTCATTCCAACTGGCCCAAACTAACAACAATCACCAGATAGTCCACCTATGTTCAAGAACTTGCAAACCTATCATGGTTTCGAGATGGAAGGTGGTTTTGGTAGAAACTTACGTCTCGTTCCAACTGGCCCAAACCAACAATAATCACTAGATAGTCTGCCTACGTTCATGGAGTTGCAGAGCTTGACGAATATAAAAGCAACTTAAGGATAAAATAGTTGAGCTTCCTGAGAAGCCAACATCCTTAAAGCTTGCATATGCTCAACATCAAATTTTGAAAATGCGGCTAGCTAATAAATACCTAGTGCTTTGTTGTTGTTATTTACTTGGCTTCACATATCTGGTTTCTCATGTAACTGTAGTCTTATCAAAAGTTTAATAAATTAATCAAACATTACCTTTTTCCAGTAATAATAGCTTTCTTTTTTTTAATATATGACTTGTTTGATCATTACTCTATTTGCTCTTCATCTAGTTGTTGGCAGCATAGAGCAAATAATACTAACAAAACAAGCAAAGAGGAAGTTTTCCGATAATGGGAGAATAGATTTGGAAGAAGGCTGATATATGATCTTTATGCATGCCTCGCCAGTGTTATTATAGCCAAATAAAGCCAAATTCACTTCTCTGATCTTAGTTTTCCTAGAAGGTAGCAAAGGAGGTAAAACAACATGTTAATAAATAATAAATTTAGCGATGTTACAATAGGGGAAGGCCCCTCAATGTTTCTCAAATTTTGTGGATAAAGTAAAAGTGAGAGAGAGGAGATTTTGACAATGTTTATTAGTTGTTGCTAGTTCTACACACATATACTCATTATGGTTGGGATCTTGTAAGCTATGGTCTGGATCATACAATTCATATCAAAAGGAGCCAACCCGGTCGAGATCGATATTTTGGTTCACGATCAAGATTGACGTTTTGCAAGAATAATTTCATAATTAAATGCACATTATTATTACTAATATTTAGAAGTTGTAATTTTTCTCGAGAAATTAATAGTAGTCAGGACAAAAACTTATAAGAATGCTATGTAACTATTGCCTATGAACCAAAGAGCAAACTCATCATTGATATTGGTGCAAATTTGAATGAGATTTTTATGGCTGATATTAGGTTAAGCCGGTCAAAAATTAAAAGTCAAGGTATTTAGAAGAGGAGCCACTACAAAGTCTAATGAGGCTTTATATATATTGTGGAAAACTAAGTTTGTAAGTAGGGAGCAGAACCTAGTTTTGATATTATTCATGGTCAGATTGACGGAATCCATCAAAATAGACAACGGATCGATGGAAAACCTTTATTTAAAGAAAATATTTTTTCTCAAACTTTAGCTGATCTTTTCTTTCTTCAATTTGCTACCTAAAAAGAGTGCTTTTAATGAATGAAGGCCTAAAGCCTGTAAAAAGAATTTAACATTTTGCCATCTTAGGATGGAAACTTCCTATTAAACACTAGGGCCTTCCAATTTCATCTCGTTGATTTAATGAAATTGATTTAATACTTGATTGACCAGCTAAAATATTTATTTTGATGGGTTTTTTTTTAATATTAGAAATTCAAACTAATCGTATCTATCAAAAACTATCAAATAAAATGTTTAGATCCGAAGATTAGAAACATTGAAATTTAATATTCTTCTGCTGCACTACAAACTACTATTCTAATAATTGGTTTCATTCTGTCATTTGAATTGTGGTTTGCTAGTGTAAAAGATTAAGCATTTCAAAGATGGTAAAACTTAAGGACTGAGATAAAACAAGAATTAAGAGGACGTCTTAATTGCATGGAAACTGTATATCAATGTTTGCCATAATCAGACCAAGTCAACATTTGTCATTGTTAGAGCAGTATTAAAACGATCAATACTGATTCTATATCCAGCCTTATTTTTAGATTGATTTTCACCAATTCTTGATTCTTTGGGACAACATTGTTGAAGGCCAAAGACCAATTGAAATGTATTTCATTTTGCAATTCAGATGTCTTTCACAATAGCAATTGTTTGTCAAGCACTAGTTTTTTATATTCTCCGCATCTAGAAGGATTTACAAAGATGGTTGCTTATATCAATTTAAAATTTCTAGTATACTCTTTGATTATCAGCACCATAGCTTTCAAAATCTGTTAGTCTTTTACATAGAAAATACTTGCATACATGGCTTGAGCTTGCATGCATAGGATTTTTGTTGCTTGAATCGGCTAGGCCATCAACAATAACATGTCAAGCCTGTGCCATGAATGTATTTGGAGTAGCTGGTGTTTTCATCCTATAGAGAGAGAAAAGCAATTTTTGTTAAAACAATTTCACTAATTTGAATAAAACATATTTTTTCTATTGCGGTCCAGGAATTTGCAAATTAGAAAGCTCCAAAATATCCCTAAATCTAGAAATGATATCATCTGTAAATGTCTTCCAATGTATTTCTAATAATTTACATGGATCGACTACCTTGTAGGAGATAACAAAGCAACAAAATGCTACCTAAGTTCAGATGTTGTCGCCTAATGTGAAGCTTTAGCCAATGCATTTTGTCATTCCTTATCATCGCGCAACGAACCATGTGCATTACACGCATATTGGAATGTAAGACAAATAATACCATCGATAGTTTTGATTTTGTCATAACTTCTGGGTCCTTTCACCATATTTAGAAGTATTCTCAAATAATACAGTTCATCCGAACTAGGATGAACATAAACAATTTTGCCTATCTGATTTTCATGTTTTCTTCTAGCCCAAATTTTGTCTCTAGGATTCCATACCCACCTGCTGAATTACCTTTTTTACATGACAATAGAATTCAATATTAATAAACATGATAAATGATCCAAGAGGATCATATCAATAAACCAAGCATTTATTTCCAAGAAAAGAAAATTTTCTTTTCTTGGAAATAATAACTTTATTAATAATTTTCTTCTCTCCAAATTTTCTTTTTTGAAAATTTTCTTTTCTCCAAATTTATTAATGCATCTGTCCTTAGACTCCTAGATCTATGGTTCTATTATTGTATCCTTAAATTTTTGTCTAGTGGGAGCTAGTGGGAGCCCCTAGGAGTCCCCTTTATTCTTGATTACAGATCAAAACCCCTTCCATCCTCCACTAGGACTCACAGAAATAAGGTCAACATTGATGCTGATGGGTCCTTGTGTCATCCCTAAGTAAGTGCTATCTGCAAAAATACTAGAATGTATAATTAGCTTATGATAAAGAAAATTTTCCATACTAAGTAAAGTGAACTCAAAAAAATAAATAAATAAAGCGAACTCTGTAATAAATACATAAATAGTTTACGTGTTTAATGTAATATATAGGTTAGAGGCTAGGTATTTGAATATCCTAAAATATCTACAATTTTCTTCAATCGACTCGGACCATGTCAGAGATTCTTGATGTACATATGCCATATTAACCGGTATTTTCAAAATTGATGTCAAGCACATTCGCTAGTACATTTTAAGTGAATTTCTACTTATAATAATTCCTCGTGCAACTAGATTATGTGACAACTAGTAGCTTTTCAGGACAATCTCACTTCCAACCTCTATGCAAATGAACAATAAAGAAATAAATCAAATGCAAAGAAAGCCTAAAGAATCACAAGTACATTTCAATGAATTTGCTAAATTTGTGCAAAGGCTGAATATTTAGTTTACTTCAATGGGAATAAAATGTCATAACCTTGCACTCCCTCTTTGATGAGATACCTTGTACCTACATAGATGAAGCCATTTCAATTTAGGTGTGAATAAAAATATCTAAGAGTTGTTATAAGATAGCTACTTTCTGAGCTTTTTCAAAGTGGCAGTTAAAATTTGAAGGTCACAATATCTAAGAAGGTAAAATTCTGTTGCCTACTCTCTAACATGATCCTTACAGCTGAAAATCCAAAAAGAGGAAATGGATGAACTCACAGCTGAAGAAACCATGACATTTGGTCATATTACCCTTCCACGGCTAACAAACACATCATTCTTAGTATTTTATAGGCCATTTCTTTACTGTGAGCAGAAATTGCTAATGGTGAATGGTGTTCAACGTGCTTCTTCCTGGAAGATACAAGCTTTATGTTCACAGGATGTTTTCAGTTAGTATAAATGCCAGGGCATACATGTTTTTGTACATTCCAAGGAGGCATCAAGAGCAATAGGGAGTCTTATTTGGTAACTGGCTATTACTGTATTTTAAGGAGCAAAATCCAGTGGGAAACTTATCTAAAAGATTAGTAGAAACCAACCTTCTATAAGATTCTTTAAAATAATTGTACCACAGAAGATATCTTAATGTTCATGTACTCTTGAACATTAAAGGAAAAATTGCAACTGAAATCATCTGTTCAGTCAACTATAATTGTTCGATTATCCTTGGGTATCTAAATTTTGTTCTCATTTTGTTAAAGTCCAATGCAGGGCATAGCATCTCACACATCATGCCCTACAAAATTTAGTTATACTATTTTTGGGATAATTACAGATTATCCGCCTGTGGTAAGGACTGATTTTACTAAATCCACCTATGGTTCAAAAAGTAGAGATTAGGTTCGTCGGCTTCCATCATGCTTCATTACCCATATGTGGTTTGACGGGGCACGAATTTATCTTCAAAAACCAATTTTCTCTCATCTAGGGCTTATTTTCATATGATTCAATCGAAGTCTTCTTCTTCGCAGGCATGTGCAAGGCACCCTCTAAGCCGATGGGCCTAGGCCTCTTCAGGCCGGCCCATGGGCTCTAAAAAGGCCCAGTTATTACATAATGGGCAGCAGTTTTTAATCTTTCCTGGAATTGTTAACCAGTGAGGGTTCTACCCTTTCTTGTAGTGCGACTAGAAACTTGAGGTATTGACAACACAGAGACTAAATTTAGTGTTATGTATTCTGTTTTCTAACTTTCCTTTATTCACCTCTTTCCATTGGCTTCCAAGGCATAAGATCAAATAATATTCAAATAAAGATTACTGCCATTAGATCTGCAAGGTTGAAAAGGGATAGCTCCTCATTCCCATTTGGCACATATTTGTGTTTTCATTCTATACAAGCCTATGTAGTCAATGTGATTATTGATTATCACTGTTTGGCATATATTGAGTGGGATACATACATGCAATCTAGTAGCATGGCATATTACCCTATGTCTTGAATTGAATCCATTTAGATGAATTGCATGCAATCCATCCATGAATGAACTAACCTTTTCAGAAAATAACTAATCTAAAGTTAAAAATAATTATTGTTCCACCTAAGGGCTTGCAGGTGGATAACAATTGGAGAATTTGAGTATCTCACTCTATCTGGTCAAATTTTGTGCATCTCACCGTATTAAAATGTTTTCAAAGCATCTTACTATATCTAATTGAGTTTTGTTGTATCTCATGGCATGAAAATGGTTTACACTGTTCAGCATCTTGTGGGTACACCTTTTATGCGCATGAGAGGCAGGTTCCTGCAAATCTACAGGGGATCTTTTTTAATTTTAAAGTAAATCTAAAGAGAGATCCTGAGAGCCAGTTTAATCCTATAATTATACAGCTACCCTTGCAAAAGCCTACAATGTCTTGTTTCGTGGTCTCGCTCGACTCATCCAGTTTCCAAACCGCAAGAGAAATGGCTACAGAGGCAATGCTTTCTGTCATGGTGGCCTTGGCATCGTCTTTTCGCAGTGCTTTTGGCATAGGAGTTAGAAGCTCTAAATAGGCTCTGTTGGGGGGCGTCCTGCTCACTACAATGGAGCAATCCAATTTTAGCCAAATAAACCTCAGCACCAATTGAGCCGGGCCTCGGTCCGGCTAAGAGACAATCCGAGCTTGGACTTCGTCGAGGGCTCAGCCGACCTCAGATGGGTCTCTTCGTTGCTACGATCTGTGTCAACCTATTTCTGATGCTTATAACAACGACCCGAGCCTAAGCTTGGGGCGCCCAACTTATTGGATTACGAGCCCAAGGGCTCCTTCGACCATGGGTATATTCGCCGATCCGCCCCGACCGAGCTCGGGGCGCCCCCTTTATACTCGTCGATGAGCCCTGGCCGAGCCCTGGGCGCCCTTTATATTCGCCGGCGCGCCCTGGCCAAGCCCGGAGCGCCCTTATATTCGCCGATGTGCCCCGACCGAGCTCGGAGCGCCTTATCCAATAACGCGCCCCAACTCTCAGGCTCGAGGCGCTCTACCGAGCGCACCTCGGAATTGGAGATGCTACGCCAACCTTAGCATCCGACAAGCCAACTTCACCAAACATATGATGCGACCTCTCACCGAGCTCGGTCTCGCCTACGGCTGCATCCACGAGCCTGCCTACATGGCAGTACATTGCAATGCCTCCGCGCTATGCTTTGCTTGCTAGCCAACGATAGTCAAGGACAACGCTATACTACTCTAGCCATACCTTGCTACAACTGTCAACACCCTACCGTTCACAAGAACAGACTGCACCGTGCGCCTCAAGCAAGTTCTAGCTACGCGCTATCTAGCTTGAAGCCATCTCCTCTCATGATGAGAACGGGTCATACCTCCGCCACCTGGGTACCTCTACAGGGACAATAAATAATCCCGTCAGGTAACGTCTAGGGGACTTTTGATCCATCTGAGATCCACTCTAACTTGGGCGTCGGAGGGCCCTCACCGGAACTACCGGTGAGGCTTTGTGCAGGTACGCCGTCGCGTAGGAGGCGGCTCTCCTCTTCCTCAACATTCCGGCAGCTCTCTCGACTCCTTTGGCGTGGTCACCCTCGGGCCAAATTTGAACCACAATAGGCTCCTTATTGCACATCCAACTCAAAAGCCAACACTTGGAGGTCCAAAAACTGCTGAAAGTGGCTTCCTGGTTCCCAATGGCCCCAGCACAACCTCTTCACCAGGTACCCTGGAAGAGGTCATGGATGAGCAAGCCCCACCAATCCTCCAGTATGGAAGGTGTCCTTGAAACAAGCCTACGCCTAGTTTCCGATGGCGCAAACCAATTGGCGAAGCACAATGACGGTCGACTCGCAGACCACGAGCGGTAGTCATGATGTTAAGGTTTGGTACAAGCCTACACCTCGTTCCTACTGCCCCCAATCCAGAACAATCACCAAAAGGCTCAGCTGCGTTCATGGACTCACAAAACTTGACAAGTAGAAATGGTATTTGAGAATAAAAGAGCTGATTTTGAAAATGCAACTAGCTAATAAGAGCCAATTAGTTGGTGCGGACACTAGTGCTAGGTCATCCATCACTCGAGCCTACGGTCATCGCAGGAAGATGTTCCAGCCAGCTTGATTTTGTTCTGGGAGTGATTTTATGTTATTTAGGCTTATTAAGGTATTTTGTTATTTGACAGCCTTTAAGACTTATTTTGGTATTTCTTTATTTTGAGAGTCTTTTATGAGACTAGTTTCTTTTTAGGGGCTTGTTGGCATATTGTCATTTTAAAACCTCTATGGGATTGTTTTCTTGATAGGAGTCTTTTTGTTATTTCTTAACCCTATATATATAAATCCATGCACTTGTTTAGGGTTATTGAATGATTGAATGAAATAGCATTTTTTTCTCTGAAACTCTAATGTGAAGCCATGGCCAGAGTCAGGTGAGAAGCCTGGTTCTTCTTCTTCTCCTCCTCTTCTCTTCTTCCTCCTTCTTTCCTCTCCTCCCTGCAGTTGTCCAGCATCAACTTTGGTATCAGAATAAGTTTTTTTTATCAGAATAGCTTTTTTTGACCCTCTCAATTGCTGCTGCTGCTGCTTAAATGTTTTGTTGTTTAAATAAAAATTTAAGCATGGAGCATATTTGCCTAGTAAGTTTTAAAATGGATTGCTTTTGGTAGAAAATAAATGCAACTTGATCTTGTGAAAATGAAAATGAATTGGATTTTTCAGAACCTACAAAATCATAGCAAATTTTGACTAGAAACGAATCTCATGAATCTGACAAACCATGCTCTACCTTTCCTCCATGTCTCTATGGACCACCTTTGTACTAGAGAACAAGAAGGGAATAGCTCTAGAAAGAGAAGTGATGGTCCATGAATACCTCCATACTAGTTGAGTTGCTGTTTGCAATATCATGCATATCCTTGAGTAGAAAGTTAACAAGATGAAGACAACTCAGACCTTCACTAGTGCAGAGGTGTTCACTTGCATGTCTAGGTCATCGGTCTTGTCCTTCCAATGACCCATTTTGATAATGCCTTTGCTACAGATCACCCTTCAATTGGTTCTTATGGAGGATCAAAGTGATACTTTCTTGGGTTTTGGTTTACCTACTTGCTCGGCACTTGACAGAATTCAACACAAAGTGTCTCGTGTTTTGTTCCTTCAGGTTAATCCTCTGATAGGATTCTTTTTTTATGTCTTAGTAGTCAATGCTTCAAGTAATTTTAGGGTTAAAAAATGTTTGTATCTTTACAGTCATCACTTAAGAGATAGGAGGATATAAGAGAACAAAATCTGAACAATTTTACATTCACTAATTTACTAGTATTTTTCATATGAATTGAAATGATGACAATCACACTTATCAAGCCAAACTACTAATGTATTTCCATTCAGGAGTCATGGAATCATTGCATTATAAAGCTATCTAAATTGTGATATAGTTTCTTAAAATTTGGTCACAGAGGACAGTCTCGTTCAAAACATACGCTTGACTATAACTATCACTTTAAATAGCAAAATCTGTAAATAGAAATGGGTATTTCATAATTATTTAATTTTTGATTTTGGAATGAAAGATCAATTTTTTTTTTTTACAAAATAATATACATATAAGGCTTTCCTCATGATCTGTGTCATGCCCCGAACCCGGAGCGCAACAGATGCCGGACATCTATATGTTGGGCCATGCAAGCATGCAAGGCTACAGATCATATCAAAATAATAATAAATCTTAAAATTTTATTTAATCAATAATTTATTCAAAGTAATTTTACAAAGTTCCAATGTAACATGTGTCAACATATGCTAACTAATAATATAAATTAAATTAAATACTCTAACTAATCTGACTAGGGCGCTATTAACTGAAAGTATCTTCAGAAAATCTAACGCACTATCCAGTCCCGTACAATCATACATTCGAATATGAAAAAAAATAGAAAAGTATGATAGTGAGCTGTACTAGCCCAATAAGTAACATAATACCCAAATATGGAGTCAAAGCATGCCAAATATTTAATTAAAATATAAAATATTGACTAAAATAAATCATCAAAAAACATAAGTTGTTAAAAAAATTATTATCATTTTTATAAAAAATAATATCAAAATTCCAACATCAAATAGGCTATGGCCACGTAACCTAGTAGCATGGGTCACACAAAGTGCCAAAAACTACTATTATTAATCATCGGTAGCAACAATATCTAAATACTACTATTCTAATCATCGGTAGTGCGGTGTCGAAATCAGTTTTTCACAGATTATAAGTCGACAGGGCTAACGAATAATCCCTATGGCGAGGCTAGACCATATCATAGCCATGCTGAGAATGCCACATACAAAATAGATTTTTTATAATTTGCCCAATCATATTTTTTAGATTTTATAACATATAACATAATTTTAAAATAATTATTAATATGCCCGACCCACTTAACTAAGTACAAAACATGCATCAAAATCTAATCCACTAATAATTATTTTACCAAATAATTTGAAAAATGTACTTTGAAGCATTAGGTTACTTAGCACTTCTCGTTTTAAATCCTACTTCAGACAAAACGGTTCAAATACACCTATTTAATATTATTAAAATATTATCAATTTTCACATCATTCTAGAAGTCAAACTTAAACACTACTAGAGAACGGCTTCAAAATAAACACGACCCATAATGGATGAACATGAGTCTAAATGATACGACCCACAATAGATGAACAGATCCAAGGTGAATACGGCCCACAAATCCACAATAGATAAATAGGACCCAAAATGAATACGACCCACAATGGACACGGCCCAAACTCGGCCCACAATGAACATGGCCGAATAGGATGAACGGGGCCCGAACTCGACCCACAATAGACACGGTCCAACAGAGTGAACGAGGCCCGAACTCAGCCCATAATGGACACGGCTCAACAGGGTGAATACGGCCTAAAATAGACCTACAATGGACACGGCCCAACAGAAAACGTTCTCCATCCTATTGAACAAAGAATTAGGGAGGAAGGGGAAGAGAAAGAAGAGAGGGAGGAGAGGTCGAAAGGGGAGGTCGGGCCTGGGTGGTCGGAGGTCATCGTCCGGTTGACGGCCAACCGACAGCAGTGGCGAAAGGAAAAAACTGAGAACAGTCTCGATTTGGCTAAGAATGGAAGGATAGGGGAAAAGAAAGCTCAACGGTGAGTCAGAGGTGGTAGATCTCGGCCAAGGGGTTCGGTTCGGCAGCCTAGCGGCAGCGACGGCGGCGGCGGTGACGCTTCCGATGAAAAGAGGAGATCTTGGTGCATGAAGAGAAAAATGGAGAGAGAGAAGGGAGGAGAGGGCTCGATGAAGCTCGGTTGCAGCGTCACAATAGCCGCCGGAGAGAGGGAAAAAGAAGATGGTTGGATTAGTCTGAGGATTGAGGGGAGTTTTATAGAAAGGCTTCCGAATGGATAAGCCCAAGGATGGTTGAACCACCAGCGAGGATCGCGGGCAATAAGCACTACGGGATAGCTGACAGCTGTTCTAACTACCCTTGGAGTCGGGGATTTTAACTGCCTGCGGAGTTGGCCATGACTCTACGGCCTCATCGCTTCGAGAAAGACGGAGCATAGGATCGCAATCGTGATCCTCTATTCTAGCTTCTCCTCAGGCCACGAGCTGAAGTCAGTTGGGCCTGCCGACTTCAACCCAATCCGGCCCATTCAAGGCATGTCCTCACAATTTGCCCATCTAAATATGAGATGGATAATAGTATAAATAAATATATTATGGAAATTCAAGTAATGTGTATCATTTTTTTAAATAATATAAATTTAAAGGTTCTCAACAATTTTGTGTGAGGAACTAACTATAAAGCAAGCAGTAGTCTAGATAAATATGTACTGGATATTTAAAATATGGAATCAGGCATTCAATAAATATGATGAGATATCTTAAATTTATATATTGTCGACCTAGTACTTAGATCCAATAATAAGGTCATCCAAAAATTTGTTATCTCACTCTATATATTACTTTAAAAAAAAAAATTTGTAAAGTAAAAACTAATAATTTATTGAATGAATTCTTGCATAGAATGAGTTCACTTTATTAAACCGGTTCCGTTAATGCTACGAAGTCGGTGGCCAGACTAGCCTTGCATTGTCCCTTCATCCCCCCAAAGACTGCTGCTTTTTAGGTTCAGTTTGAGATCTCGCGGAAAACGATGGATGAAATGGGTTGAAAGGAAGGGACGTGGTCGAGGAAAGTACAAAAAGACAAGGGAGGTGACGCAAAGTTTACGTGAAGAGCAAACGACGAGGCCTCGCATGGCACAAACTCTGAGCAAACCAGCGGCGCCTCCTCACACCAGACGCTGCTTTTGATGTTTCCTTCACAAAGGACCAAATCAAAACGCCCTCTCCTCTTTGGAGACATGACACCTCCTTAAACCCATAATGATTTTATCCATGAAATTTATTAGTTGTTTTCTGGATACAATCATAAGAGTTTAATCAAAAGACCAACTCTATCTTTTGGTAGGATCCTTGATTCTTTCACCAGAAATACTCTTCTGTGATGGATACTTATATTTGGAGCAAAGGCATCTTTATGCCTGCTCTTATATTGTCCTCACTAGTTGCGTGAAACATTATATCACCATCCAAAATCTCATTTGAAAAAAACCAGTTAGAAGAAGATAATTTTTAAAGTTTCTTACGTCTATATAAATATTCAATATCTTTTCAGTGAATAACTAATATGATACTAAACACACATCCATACGACTCTTCACATACTCTTTACATCCTAACATCTTCGTTACACTAAAGATTCAAATTTATTCAAATCTAATCATATATACCATGGTTAGTCTCAAAAAATCTATATTATAGTGTTTCCTAATCTATATAGACTATGGACCGATCTGCTCTAATACCATTTGTCACAATCTAGATCTCATCCAAAAAAAATTAACCATAAAGTATTTTTTAGGTTCCTAAGTATAAGTATTTAAAATCTTTCCGACAAATAACTAATATAGAACAAAACAGATGCTCGCATGGATTCTCACACATCCAAAATCTCCTGTTTTTTCTATAGAAGAAGCCCGCACTGGATGAGACATATTGCAAAAATGTTTCACATTGGTTGTCGAGAGAAGTCAGTGTAGCAAATTTTTTTTATTTATTTACGTCACTAGTTGATCGGGGCCTGAACAAGAAATTGTTTGTCAAGTGGTATGCGAATGTTTTCATCAGCCATTCCTAGCAGAAAATTATTGGGAGCATTATGAGAGAAGAGCTGATTTTTTTTAGAGGAAATAAAAGGAAATAACTGTATATAGGATGAAATTTTAAGATCCGTCATCGATTTTTGGTTATATATTCTCTCATACTATGTTTGGAATCAAATTAGGAATTGTACATTACCAATAAATGGAATAACCACTAAATATAATGCTGCGAATATCAGGACTAATCTCTCTATTATTTTTAATTAAAAATAATTTATATCTAAATAAGAAATAACAGTTGTCAATAGCTCAATGCAATGCCCAGAAATTATTGAAATATTTGCTCTATTGGCCCGACGGTTATAAACAGACAACATTTCTTTGTTCGAATAGAGATATTAGATACGTTTGGATGTTATTACCAAGATACTCGGCATATTAAACTTCATAATTGACTATGCAAACCATATCAATCTACTTCAGACTACCGTCTAACCACATATGGAGCATCTTGAACATAAAACTTCCTTTATAAAAATTAAAGCATCAACCATTTGGCCATGCAACTCTAATCTTATCAACTTTATTTTTTCCTTCGACACAGCTTAAATAATTCGTTGTTGCAACTTAAATATGAAATAATCATACGAGCTGTCTTCTGATACCAATGGTGTATGTGAATTATCATTTATTATAAGCCCAACATCACAATTCCAGCAACTTCAACAATCTAGCCTTGCAGAATCTCAAAATTTCACCATTAGAAAGATCACAATAAATAAAATATCATTCTAGAAGAAGAGAAATAAAAGTTTTTTAAAAAAGATTTCTCAATCTACACAAGAAACGTTGCAGAAACACAAAAGGCATATTGGATCTTTTTAAGTGACTCACATCATAACACTAACAAGGGATTGTAATTACCACTATGACAACATTAATGAGGCATACCAATAATTCTATGCTTATTTTGATGGATATAATTATATAAAGGAAAAAAGACTACATGAAATAGAAAGTAACAAAACAAAAGCATAACGAACACGCTTACTCTTAAATGTCGATAAGTTTGAGGGTCGCCAACAAATATAAAGATACGGGCTTTTGAAAGACTACATGTTTACATGACAGCGCATGCATTAGGATTCTCGTCGCTAAAGATCTGCGGTGGATACGCATACTCTACAGGGTATCTCGGGTAATAATAGTAGAACTCATTCCTCCTCATCTTACCCGCGGCGCCGTCCACGCCGGCGGTGGCAACGACGGCGACGACGGTGGCCTCCTTCACTGCGCCCTCGTTCTTCTTCTCCTTTCCAGTCTCGTTCTCCACACCCTCCCCGGCGGCAGTGGCGGCGGCGGCCTCCTTCTTCTCCTCTCCGCCTCCGGCGCCCTCTGCGGCCTTCTTCTCGCCGTCGCCGCCCTCCTTCTTCTCCTTCTCCTCGCCGGCCTCGGCCTTCTTCTCGTCCTTGGCCTCCGCCTCCGCCGATCCGTCGGCCTTATCCGGCGCCACCTCCGGCTTCTTTTCCGCTGGCTCCTGCTTCACCACTATCGCATGCTTCCCCGTCCGCTTGTGGACGTAAGCGACCAGCCGCGCCGGGTCGAACACGCCCGTCACTTTCACCGTCGAACTCGTCATGTCCGCCTCCGCCGCCTGTACCCCTGTTCTTTGAGCCCCAGAAGAACAAACTTTTAGACCAAGGAACCAAGTTCTCGATCAAAATGCTGAACTTAGAACAAGAATTCGAAGCAATTCGAGTCCATAGTTACTAGTTTCCGGTTTTCGTTATTTATACAAAGGTGGCTGAAGATCGAGAAGAAAGGGAAAAGAAGTAAACCTTTCATCCTTAGAATCCTTTTCTTAATCTCCAGGGCACAGGCCTCGCAATGCATGAGGACCTTGAGCAGTACCACGATCACTTGGGGCTACAGAACACTAAAATGGTGAGAACAGAGGAAAAAGAACAGCACCGTGTGTGCGAGAGAGAGAAATAGAAGAGTGGTTCCTTAGTCGTCCTTTCTTTTAGTCTTTTACCTCTTCTTTCTTCTCTTCAACCTTTGGTTTCTCCTCCTCCTTCTCTTCTTCCTTTTTCTCTGGCTTTGGTGGGGGAATGGGACTGATGAGCTCCACCCTCCTATGACTCTTCCTCTGGACCCTCTCCACCACCTTCAACGGGTCCTCCGCCGCCTTCCGCCCCTTCACCACCACCCTGTGAAGCCGGTGATCCGCCATCACCGCCTCCACGCCTTCCCACCCAAAAAAATAAAAATAAAAAAAAATAAAAAAAACAAAAATCTCGTCTTTATCGATCTCCAACAAGATTAGAGGCAAGCGAAATCTGGGATCAATTTCCATACCTTCGAATCCCCTGAGAGACCTTCGCACTTTCCTCGCGCAGCCTTCGCAATGCATGTAGACCTTCATCACCACCTCCTCCGGTGGCGGAGGAGGCGGCGGCGGTGGCGGCGCCTCCTCCCCTTCCTTCTTCTCCCCGTCTCCGCCGCCACCTTTTTCGCCGTCTTTCTTCTCCTTCCCTTCCTCTTTTTTCTCCTCTTTGTCCTCCTTCTTCGCCTCCTCCGGCGCCGCTTTCTTCTCCCCCTCCGGCGCCGCCGCCGCCGCCTCCTTCTTCCCCTCCTCCGGCTTCTTCTCCTCCTGCCAAAAATCCAATCTTTTCACCAAGACCAGCAACAAAAACCCATAACAAATCACAATGAGATCGAAATGAGCGATTTTGATACCTCCCCCATGGATTCTCCGACCACCGCTGCCCGAGTTCGTAACGCCTGCAACACAAAACCCCTCTCCTTGTTCTCTAGCTTACTCTCTTTTTTTGAGGGGAGGGCTGGAGATCCAAAGTGGAGACAACCCGGATGACGTGTCAGTACGAAGCAGTGCCATGTGCCTGTGTATCCACGTGCCATACAGACGGCCGAGAGCCCTTGTCCTATGCCATGTCTCAGCAATTCTGGCGAGTTCTCCTCGTTGTGGTCGAGCCTCGCTACTCTGTCCCTCAGGAACACTTCAAACCACTAGATCTCACGGTCCTAGCGATTGGAAAGGAGGTACACTTGTGGATTCCAGACGTAGAGCAGGGATGGCCACCCATTGCTTAGAAACATTCAAAGGTTGATGATAGATTGCTGCTCTATTTTAACTGTACATACGTACATATGAATAGGGTTGCAGATTGGACTGTCTTCTTTGCTGCTTATCATTCAGAACAGATTTTATGAACATAGTATGACACTGTCCCCCACATCTATGTCATCTCATTTCTGCTGACTCTCCGGTATAGGAAAAAAAAGGGGTATGCTTTAGTAATGTTATGATGTACCGCAGGACTAGGAAGACATGGATAGGGGGAATTATAAGCACTCAACGGCTTCAAGAGCTATAATTTTTCTCTTTTTAAGTTGAAGATTTTTATTTTTAAGATACCAAAAAGAATAAAACGTATTAAGGAAGTGAGGTAATCTGTTGCTCTGCCATCAAAAATTTGGAGTTTCTGATTTAATGAATTCAAAAATATTACTGACGTCTCCTAAAGTAATAAATAGTTTTGCCACTAGATTGTTTCTAAGTTAGTAAATTTTAGTTTAGTTCATGCCGATAGTGTGACCTTTTCTTTTGGTGGGTCTGTTAGTGTGATCTTGCCAAACATCATGAAATGTTGGAGAAATGTGTTGCGGCAGTAGCCACCTTATTTTGTAAAGCTTGGATGTATTGAGGTTAAATTAAGGAAGGAATCTATTGGTTTGCTGTCCAAATTTGGGCTTATTAATGTACATGAATGGAAAACACATACAAATTTGCGATGAAAGTTATGGTGGCCAAATTCTCTTGTAAAAGGCAATTTTCGATCCTCATGCTTCATGCTACTTGTGTGACCTTATTAATTAATTATCATATAGTTTGTAGGTAATGTTACAAAAATAGCCTCGGATACACTAATGTTAATAAGTTTATATATTAGTCATCGAAGGCTATGTATATTAGGCTCCTTGTTTTTTTTATGGAAAAAAAAAATGGACCATTTCACGATATGTGTGTGTCATCCTTGCACAGTATTAGGGTCAAAAATTTTAAGTGAGAAATCGACTGATTAGAATTTAACTCCCTAGATAACTTGCTAATTTGCTCCATTACAAATGAGTGCCATTCCTTGTATCATGATTCCTTAAGTAATGTGTAGGAAAAATATTTTTGAACACGCCCGAGTAATGACCAACCTAATACTCAACTAGTTAGCAATTTAGCAATGATAATGAGTTTTCATTTATATTACGCAAACATGCAGATTAGCGTCTTAAACATCAACTAAGAGTGAAATTAAATCTCCAGCAAACAGTTTCAATAAAACATAAGTTGACAATTAAAAGCCAAATCCAATACTGCATGCAAGGGAGTTTTTGTTTTAAAAAAAAAGAAAAGTTACATATGAACAGAATGATAAAGATAATATAAAATTCTCCAATATGATATATGCTTATATTCTCTATTTTTGTCTATACTGCATTATTTATTCCTTCTATAGGAATTAGCAAGGATTAGTACAATCAAGCAAGTACTTTTCCACATGTTTAGGTATCTAGTAGTATGATGCCATGATTTTTACTTTAGACTCTAAGATCTAAACTTTTATGTGTTAATATTATTGTTGAGGTTACAACTATCTGACAAAGAGTATGTTGGGATGAGATTATTTTAACCTAGACCAACATGGTCATCATTATAACGTTAGGCATAGGATGACTAATACTATTAGGGAAGAGCACATGCCAAGAACATGGTTAGAAAATATTGCTTTGATACAAAGTGAGAACAATCCAATTTGGACTGCAATTCCAAAAGTTACATTCCACTAGAAGGCTATGCCTTGGATAGGATTTGGATTGCAACTCCGAAAGTTACGTTCCACTAGAAGGCTAACCCTAACACAATCCAATTTCGGTCTTAACCAAACTCCAAGTCAAGTTTGAATTTCTCTAACCCAAACCAACCTGATCCTATCTTAAGCTAAATTTAGGTTGGATCATGAAGGCTAAGTTGTCTAGATAATTTGAGATTAATGAAAGATTTCGGAATTTTAGTATGGAATTGCTCAAAATAGTACCCTTTGTGACCTTTTGCAGTTCTATTACTCAATATGACTAAAATTATAACTAAATAAAATATTAATTATTTTATATATTATATAAATATTAAATTATTTATTTATTGGGTTATAGTAGGTTGGATTTGGATTTGGATTAAATTCCAGCTATCCAAGCCAACGATTTTTAAGCCCAAGTCCAACCCAAGTTCGTAGAGACACAGCTTAACCCATCCTCATGAGTCATGAGTGAATTGGCCTTTGTTGGGCTTAGATTTAGCCCCACCCAAGTTGTACGTTTAGAATCTAGATAGGACTCTTTACCCAAGTTGCCAGAATTCTTATTTCCAACAGTTCTCTAGGGAGACGCATGGTAAAAAGAAACAATTTTTTACAAAAATATAAATGCAAATTGGCCAGACCTTCACTTTAGGGAGATAGCCTCATATATCGATCACTTGCATCGTTAAAAGCAAGGAACAAGATATCTCTACACATAAAACAAACAATTAAGTGGGCAATGAACAGACTTTGCACACATATACTAATATAATACCAAAAGTTTCTCAAAACCATAGATAAATAATCTTAGCAGACTTTATGTTAAGCCTTTCTTTTATGACCTCAGGGTGACCTCAATGGCCAAACCCCTCAGCTTACAAATGGGAAGTCCATGTTCGAGTCTTAAAGTGGTCTTGTATATGAGAGGGACTCTCGGATGAGCCTCTATTTTGTAATCCTCTTTTTCTTGTTCACTTTGACTGTCCTAAACATTTGGAGTGTGTTGATTGGAATCAAAATCAAAATGGGTTGGAATAGAAATTGGAATGATTGTATTCTCCAATGTATTTGATTCGTGACTAGAATTAGAATCAGAACCGGCATGAGATTTAAATATTAGATAAAAGTTTGGATTGGATTTTGAAAGATTAGGATATTCTAATTCTCCTCAAAAATCGAATGGGAATAGGACTCCCCTCAACCAAATAACAGAAATAAAAATTACTCATTTCTATTCCCATTCTGGAGTCACTTTTCTCTAACTAAATACGCCTTTGATGTAAGGTGCTCGTTGCAAGAAACAAACGCAATATCCGTTGTTGTTGAAATATGGCATTATTCAAGACAATTTTGTGCTTGACAAATGTCTCTTGTCTGCCACAATATGGTTCTATAAGATCCGTTAGATATATCAACTAGAATTTTTTGCCGCTAAATTGTAAGGAGCGTTGCTTAAGGTGATCGGTCCGTGGTTCCAAAGTTCTTTCAGATTGGATTTCCTCCTAACTCTCAAACAAATACGACCTAAACGAATATTAAGAGATGTCAATATGGATTTGAATTGTGAAATTAAAATTACAATTATTGGGTATAATAGGGCTTAACATATATCCAAAATATTGAACTAGTTTGATCTAAGGACCAAATCCAAAATAGTATTAAATCTAACAAACTGGAAATGGCCTAGTTTTAAATGAAACCTAAACAGTAATGTTTGTGTCACGGATTGCTATAGTTAAATTAAGCCTCTATTTTAATCAGAAACAAGCAATTAATTGAGACCCAACAATATTTGGCATAGGATCGGCTAAAGAATAAGCCTAGATCAATAGTTAAGCCGAGATAAGCATTTTACAAGTTAATTGAAGCAAGAAAACCTAGCACCTAGATAACATAAGCATTTAAATCCATCTCTTCAAGGGAGCATAACCATTGCCACCCGTTGCTCAAGAACATTCAGACTATGGTGCATGGGGGGATGGTTGTCCAAGTTAAACATGTGTATCGTGAAGCTAACGGGGTAGTAGATTGAGTAGCCTCTTATATGGCTAACCATTCTGAGGAGACCCTTTAGCTGGGGGAGGAGAACTTACCCAGAGCACTCCAGAATGTGTTATCTTTTGACTTTCTTGGGTGTATCCATACCTGCCGTATATGATACATCCACTTTAGCAAAAAAAATGAGGGGGGAGCGTAAATATTCTTTGATCCCTGATGAGTTCATCTATAATTAAGATAAAAAGATATAGGTATAGTGCTAATCCTTGATGTAAGTCGACTGTGACTAGAAAATTACTTGTTGTGCCGTGATAACTCCTAATGCTTGTTAATGTCCTAGCACAATTTTCTCAATTATTTCAATATAATGTTTATGCACACATTCCATTCTTTTGGTACTCCATGATACTAAAACTAAAACATCTTTAGATAATTTCAGATATAATTTTCACCAAATATAAAAATACTAGTGACAAAACTGGTTCATCACCAAAAAATTACGCATAAGTTTTAATTATTTATATTCATAACTCTATATTTGGGAATGCTTTTAACATCATCGTCAAAATTAGTAACTCATTAGTAATAAAAATATGTCATTACTAAAAATTTTGGTGTTCATGGCAACAATATTTCATTGCAAAAAGTTATAAATTGTCATAAAGGCAGTATTTGGCACCACAATTTTGACAACAAAATTAGTAACAAAATGGTATTTCATCACTGTTTTCTTATCCGCCGATCTATTCAATGCTGGAATCCGACCTGCTATTCATTTTTTTTTGCCCAAAGTGACAAGCCAAGAGGGGGGGTGAATTGGTTTTTCTAAATTTTTAACTCCTTAATTGAGTTAATTGATGAGTGAGTGATTTAGTTAATATTGATTGAGTGCATGTAGTGAAGTTAGAACAATACACAATGCAAACACACAAGAAGTATAGTGGTTCGGTGCTCTCCTAAACACCTACGTCCACTCCCCAAGCGACCTCTTGGGAATTCACTATAATCCCGCGGATTACAGTTGGATTGTTTTTCGGGCTCACAATCCAAAAACCTTTACACTTTGGTGTTCCGGGATTACCAAAAACCTATGTTGGTTTTACGGGCTCACCAACAAACCTTCATCGTTAGTTTTACGGGTTCACCAACAAACCTACACCATTGGTTTTACGGGCTCACCAACAAACTTACACCATTGGTTTTACGGGCTCACCAACAAACCTTACAAATTGATAAAGAAGAAGAGAGTTGAAACTCCTAGATGAGCAAATATAACAATTATGAGCTACAAAGAAGAGTTTAGAATATAGTTATCGCTTTGATAAGGCTCTTCTCTTCTTTGTCAAGATTACTTTACTCTTCAAGGGTTGGTGGAGCTCTTAATGCCTCTTAGAATCTGCTCAACCACTTTCTTTTGGCTCTTTGAATGAAGCACTTGATTGAAGAAGGCTAGGGCTTGCTTTTTATTGAATGAACTTTGATTTGTTTGCAAAAGATTCTTTTCTCTGATGAATTGTGTCACTTTAAATACTTTTCCATATCTTTTGGTCACTCCCCATTGGTCAGATTTGAAAAACTATCCATTACTAGCCGTTGGAAGGTCAAAAAGTATTTCTGCAGAACTAGCCGTTATGCCTCTGCCCGTGCTGGGGTCAACCCAAACTTTTCTGGGGTCGACTCAACTTTCATCAGACTTGGGGTCAACTCAACTTCCTCTGGGGTCGACCCAACTTTCACTGGGGTCGACCCCTGCTACAGTGGGGTCGGCCTTCTCAGGAATCACAGAACCTTGTATTTCCGGTTGTTCTCACTGGGGTCGACTCAAGCTTTCTTGGGGTCGACCCATACTATAGTGGCGTCGACTCAAACTCCATGGGGGTCGACCCTCTTAGGAATTTCAGAGGCATTGTTTTTGAGCATATATCCTCGGGGTCGACTCATGTTTAGTTGGGGTCGGCTCAAGGAAGCTTGGGGTCAGCCCTTTCAGTAAATTCTAGAGAGTTATTTTCTTGAGGCTTGAAGCTGGGGTCGACTCAAGGTTCTTTGGGGTCGGCTCCACTCGTGGGGTCGACTCAAGCATACATGGGGTCGACTCCACTTACTGTTCATCTGTGCCATTTTTGCAGGGGTGTGCCAGATGGTTCCATGATGTACCAGGGTCGACTCCCCTTATGTTGGGGTCGACTCATTCCACACTTTGCTGCACCTTAAGGTTAGACTAATCCATATAATCAATGAAATATATTTCAAGCAATTTTGAGTGTATGCCACGGTAGTGCTACATACTCTTAACAATGAAAATCACTGTTTTCCCTTTAAGAGTATATTTCACTTGAAACCTTGCTGAATTAGAATTAAGAATTCTCTATCCCTTTTCTATTACAAATTTTATCTCGTTGTTAATCATTGGAAGACATCTTGATCTCATTCTCTTAATGTATCGAGAGTGTCGTATTCATTAGTGATGTATCACGTTAAATTATATTTCTAATTTGATATTTTCTCAATGGTTGTGTCAATCATCGAAATAACACTATCATCCTCAATCACCAAAAGTAATACTCAAGAGATATTCCATGGTAAACTTTTTTTATTCCATTGTCTTATGGTATTAAGAGCAATAAATTATGTTTCGTAGCAAAATATTTTGTTGTTGATTGACCGTGTTGTTGTAGAATAAAAGATTAGAAGTTTTGAAATGGCGGCTTATTTTAGACAAAATATGTAAGATTCCATATGGAGCTTGAGCCAAGTATTATGGTGTAAATATTGATTAGACACTAAGAGTAAGAGGACCTGCATATAGATCCACTTTAAATTTTGATTTAGGTATAAATAATATTATTTTGTATGTCAAAATTTTCTATAGCTATCAAGCCAGATCAGAAAGGATGTCAAGGATTTGAAAGACTTAGACTTACATGTTTGGCACAAAAATATGGATCTGAAACTACAAGATACGAGGATTGTATCCAAACTTGTTTTGAATCCTCAAATGCAAATGCAAATATTTTGAAATCAAGTCCACCTAGCCATGTCAGATTTTGATCCAATTATTAGGCCATCTATACCCAATGTCATTCTAAGCTTTATATTTGTTTCAAAAACCAAATTATTTTTTTTTGTAAAAAGCCAATTTCATAAATGATTAAAAAATTCAGATGAATTAGGACCAGTCTTGTCTTAGAGGTTCAGATTTAGTATACACTATTAATCAAGTCATTGCATTGTGGCAAGAAGCGAATTACAATTGGAAGATCCATAATAAGCAAAAAAATTCTTTACTTTCATCTATTAGCAAGAAAATCAGAAAAAAGTTATTTAAAAATAATAAGAAGACATAAATGAGACAACATTTTGAGATTTTCTATATCCCACCACATCTCATACTTTATGACCATCTCTCTCAATAGCCCTCTCCCTTGTTACGGTTGGAGGCGAGGATCCCCATGGCCTCTCCCACTCTCTCATACTTCCAATTCTAACTCTTCATCGAAAAGTTTTAGGGCAAGAGTCTCTCCCACCACCCACCAAATACCTAGTTGGCTAAGAAGCTGCCCTCTCCTCTAGTGATGGCACACAGGTGAATATGGGTTAGGTTGGCCAATATATGTACTTGCCCCATACTCGCCTCGAGACAGAATGTAGTGAGTAGAGTTAGACGGGATGAGTTGGGCAGATCAGATCAAGTAAAGTAACAAAAATCAATTTTTTTCATACAAATCAAATAAATAAAAATAAATCTTATTTATATAATATTAAAAAGATAAGAGTTGAAAATATACAACACAACAAACCAAATTTTCAAATCATAGAAACACAATGATAAAAATGAACAACTAAGAAGTTGAAAATATAGAACATAACCAAATTTTCAATACTGTTCTTTAAGAAGTCAAATGTCGATCCTTAAACTAAAAAATTAATTAATTAAAAAAAATGAACAACTAAGCATTATGATATGCAAGCTTTAACATGTTCGATCTTTCACATAAATCGAGTGACTAATGTAAAGAGGCGGGAGGAGATTTATAAAGAGTCATATATTGAGGTTAGGTTCAAGGTGGATTTTACCATTATACCTACACCCTCCCCAGATTCGCTACGGGTTGGATAAAATCTATTCTATCATGGTCGAGTTGAGTCAGATACTTGATGGGGCGGAGTAAATTGCCACGCCTACTCTCTACCCCTTATCTCTCTTCCTATGTATTTATGTGTAATATCATTGTATGGTAAATTATAGGGGGAGTCAAATCAAATAACAAATGATAAGACTTTTCTTCTCTTTAATATAAAAGTAAGATTAAGAAAATACGAAAAAAAAACTAAATCATGATTTGTACGAATAATGAGCGACAACCATCATATAAAAATATAAAAGTTCCACTTTTCAACAACCATAAGCTTATAAATATAATGACCAAGAAACAAAAAACTATATTTAATTAATCATTGTATTTTTATTTAACCATATAAGTATATAGAAAATAGTCACTAGAAAGTTTTTTGACCTAATATATTGACTTATGTATGTAGGTATATAAATACATATATGCACACACTGTGATAGTATAAAAATCAAATAAATATATCTCATCTTGTATAGAGTTATTTGGCTTCCTCGACCTCATATAAGTACCTAAGATCTTTTTGGAACTAAGTATAATTTTTATATACTATTTTTGTTTAAGTGTTGGTGTCCTCATTCCTAAACTAAGGCAGATGGGCCATTGGTCGAGTTTGCTCTGATACATGTTATAGCGATCGAAGATCTCGCCTAAAATGGCTGCAAAGAAATTGTTATTTGGATTCGGTTCTATCACAATCAATCACCGTAATAGATTTGTGGTCAACTCCAGGAGGGCCTATGCTGAAGATGTCCTCAAGTCATACATGGGTCATGCATCCCAGCCTTGAAGTTCTTAATTTATCTATGGAAGCCAAAAATCAAAACTGGCCAGATGCCTCCTTGTTGTCCCCAAGATAGCTTCGGATTCCTCAGGCTTAGAAGCTTAGGTTGATTTGCTTGGGAGGCAAAAGCATTTACAGATAATATATAGAAGTCACAGAATTCAGAAATTTCATCAATTCGGCTGCTTTGGTTGATTTGGGTTGCACGGGAAGTACTTGCACCTGGTGTAACAATAGAAGAGGGTGATCTCAACACAACCTTTTTTTCGTCGGTCAACGATCCTTCGTCAAAGGAGGAACAGAGTCAATTCTATTAGCAAGCCGGATGGTGACTTGATTACGGAAGAAGCTGAAACATTGTCCAACTCTAAGCTTCCTTCTGTACAAATAAGGAACAACACCTTAAGAACACACGGCAGAATCTTCGAAGATGGAAAAAAGAATATACCGTGAACCATTTTTGAGAAACCTAGGCGGCTCGACGTGCAAATCCAATGGCCACAGGAGGAGGATGTCAGATGCGGTGGCTCCAATGTGCAGTTACAAGGCATTTTTTTTTTTTTTTTTTCTAAAGCAGGTATTTCATACATTACGTATATGAATATATCTAATAAAGTCAGAAAACAAAAGATTGCATAGTGTCCGAGACAACTCTCCTTTTCGGCTCACATGGTACTTCTGGAATGGCTGGCCATGTAGGCAGACACCCAATCCACAGCCCCGTTAGCCTCTCTAAATACATGCTTGATCTGGAAGATCTCTCCATCTCTTATCAAAATCCAGATATCTCAAAGCAAGAGGTGATCCAAGCCAGCACCCCTAGAAGCTCCATGTATCTAACTGATCACCGTGGCTGAGTCGCCCTCTAAGATAATTGAGCTAGCCTGTAGCACTCGCTGCGCATGTCCAAGGCTCGCACAGACAACCCTCAGCTCCGCAAGTTACAAGGCATTCTTTCAAGGAAAATATTAGAGTACAACCAGGTTTTGAAGCTTCAAGAGATTTATTGGTGCCAAAAGTCCCATGTCAGATGGTTAAAAGAGCATCTGAACACAACCTTTTTTTTCATCAGTCAACGATTCTGCGTCAAAGGAAGAACAGAAGCAATCCTATTAGTAAGCCGGATGGTGACTTGACTATGGAAGAAGCTGAAACATCGTCACTTTAAATCACAGTGGAATATTCAAGATCAACAACCTGAAATTGAGCTTCCTTCTGTACAAATGAGGAACAACACCTTGCAAAATTAATAATTAATAACCAAATAATCCAACTAAATAAATCTACCATAATCAAATAACCAGATTTATTCAATTACAAAATTTTTAAATATTTATTGGTATCAAAAAATAAACTAATTAACTAATAACTCTAGTGCTCGAACTCTATGCCTAATGCATTCAAAAATATGCATCATGTGACTTTGAAAAAAAAAGAGATAGATATGGACTTTCCAACCCAATAAAAATTTCCACACACCCACTTAATAATAATAATAATAATAATAATAATAATAATAATAATAATAATAAATGAGGGATTATCAAATAATTATTACTTATATAAATTTCATACCACAAAATATCATAATCATAAAATGTGCATAGCAAACACATATCTTTCGGTGCAATACATTAGATCAAATAATTATCTCAAATTAGTATATATGGGGTCCGATAATATTTAGGTTCTCAACATTGGACTACCGCAACCACCACAAAAAGCCATTTTTGTAGGTAAGAAGAGGAAACTTGCATAGCCTATTTTTGTGGGTATGATCCCTCTCTTGGGTAAGAAGAGATAGTATAGCCTATTTTTATTTAAGATGAGACCATTCTGTTGTAAGGAGGGACTTGCTTAATCTTACAAGAGGGTAATCCAAGGTTCATGCACAAAGGCAAAGTAGAGAAAACAATTTTTTTGAGACTTCTCTACAAACATTTTTGTAGACATGTTTGCAGCTCTAAGCAGACTAAGAATATTTATGTATCATGGATGAGCAATATTACAAGAATAATTATGAGGGGCTTTGGCTTCACTAACATGCTCTGTTTGGGCCACCCCACCATAGAACTCAACACATTGAAAATGCTTCCCCATAAAACAAGAAGATTGGACTACTTTGCCCATTTTAAGGGTAATATTTTGATGATATTTTACTTTAAGAAGAGAATTCAAGCCCAATAGTCCACTCAAATGATCGTTTCTAACAACTATTTTGATCTAATAACAACTAAATAACTTCAGTAATTAAACACCAACTACACACAACCAACTATAGCTCAATAAATGTAGGGTCCATGCATGGATTTAAATCTAGCCTCAAAAATTAGTTAAGCCCTAAAAAACCCTATCAAGCCCAAGGTTTGACTTGAGTTAAATATCCTCCACTTGAAAATTTGGGCCATCGATGATTAAATTCTAAAAATCATTACTCTTACTTGTACCGTTGTGTAACTTGATATCGATACAAAATGTCGCTATCATGGTTAAGCCTATATATACTAGAAATCAACCCAATTGAATGCCCGATCAGTTTCTACACAACTGGTCTAGCGAGTAAGCTTGCGAGACGAAGTAATTATACATAATTAATTGACAGTTGACATTGAAACAAATAGTTCCATTAGGTCTAAGCCATGTTTGGAGGTAAAAACAAGTAAATGGGACTGCCCACAAGTACATGTCAAGATGATCATGCATCAAGCACAACTCTTAAAGTCTTAGTACAGATTATCAGGATACAAACAAGAGTTTGCTGATGAAATCCCAATTTTCAAATATGGCAGCCGTCTGTGTTCTGCCCTTTCTCTCTCTCCAAAGATTTCCATACTTTTCATACGCCAAAAAAGACCAGCTCTTCGGGGGTCCCAAAGGCTCGAACGATACATCCAACGCTCTGCCCCTCCTCGGCTCTCTCCCTTCAAATCTCCTCCCCCTCACAGAGATTCCGACGCCTGAGAGAAGAGAGAGATGGCTTTTTCCTCTCCGAAATGCCCGTCTTCCTGGTTTGCCCTTCCCCCCTCTCCTGGGCCCAGAAGCCGGCGGGTGGCGGCGGCTTCGCCCTCCCCGTCCTGTCCTCCCCTTCCAAGGCGGTTCTTTTCGGAGAAGATTCCCTCCCAATCGCCTAGAAATCGGCACTGGAACGTTGTTTCCATGCACGAGGGTCAGTTTTCGATCCATTCCGTCTGTTTTTCCCTATTTGTTATTCGTTTTTTCTGTCTGGGTTTCGTCTGTTATTAATTTTGATTAGATTCATGTAGTTTTCATGGAAGAAATATAGGAATGTTAGGAGATGGTCAGGGAAAGATTCCGACTTGGAGTTGTTAGGCCCTCTCAATTCAAAAACCCTAAAGGAAAAAAAGAAGAAAGAACTGTTTTTGGTGAACTAATGATTTGGATTGTGTAACCTTGCACTTAGAATTTTTATCACTGGATTGGAAGTTCTTCCCAAGAGCATGGATACCCGATGACAATGTTGCTACGGTGGGTTTCTTTCATCAATTGAGGAATATTACTTCAAGAGGAATAATTTTGACAGGGGCTGCATGCAATTCGAGTGTTTTCTAAACTTGTCTTAGTTTCTGCTAGGTCTTCTTGTCTTCTGTATTATGGATATAGGAGATCAATTTGAGAAGGGTTAAGATTCTATGGCAAAACTTTTCGAACTTATGATTAATGTCATGTATCCTCAAGTGTTTTGTGTATGATATTTTACCATGAATCAGATGTTGGGATTAAATGGCTAGCTGCCATATATGGCACTTGTTAGACTCTTATATCAAGTATTGCTCTATGGGAAGGTTTACGCCTTATAATTTTCCTATTCAAAATTTTGGCTTTCCACTTGAACAAGTGTTTATCTATCACCACTGCTGACTCTGCTTCTTGGTGGCTTGTTGAAGGTTTTTTGATTGCGCAGATAGAAGACATAAATTTACTGCTTTCAGCTCCTTGCATAGGGTTGTTAAAAGATCTCCCTTCCTCTTAAGATTGTATTGGCATGTATAGGACTAGATTCATTTCTAGCATCTGTAATTCCTTCTCCTTAGGGTTGGTTTAGCCACCAAGTATTGCTTTCTCTAGTATTAGATAATAAGTAACTGATGCTTAGTTTGGGGGAGCTTCTCATGTATTTACTGTCACCAACCAATATTATTTGATGGGCAAGATCTCAATGATCAGCTTATTCTCATCGTAGTTAGGAATTGAGTTAACTCATTAGTCCATACTGCGAGACCCGCTGCTGCTATCTCAAGTTCAATGCTATCCACAATTTTCTGCATCGCCCCATTTCACATATCTACTCCAACATCCTGCACTCCTCATCAACCATCATAAACATTATACAGCACATCCACAATACGGTTGGCATTGACATGATCATAAAGGGTCATAGTGCATAATGCAGTGATTGTTTTGAGAGTAGAGCATTCTTCATGGAGGGTGGTGTGAGGCAAGATACTGGAGGGCGACTAGTGGTGTTGATATGGTGGAGGTGCATTGCTAATGGGACCTATGGGAGGAAAGTTGGAGACATAGCTAGCATTCATGTAAAGAGGAGGTGACATTCAGGTCATGATATAGGGATAAATAGTGATGAAATGATGATAGTGGTGTCAAAGGTATGGTTGCTGCAAATTGCAAAGTGCTAAAATGTCTAGGGGAACGGTAAGACATTGGTGTGGCATATGCTGCTGATAGGGCTGTATAGGATTGTTTGTCATCATATGCCCTGTTTAGCAATAAAATGGATGTGCAGTTAGAGGTGATGAAAAAATTGTGAAGGAGAAGGAAACCTACATAGTCCATAACTTTTGTCCTCATTAGTAAAGTTAAAATTTGAGCTATGAGGGTGCAACCTTCTTTTGCTACAACACCAAAAAAATCAAGCCCTTTATATAGGATATTAAAAGAGAGAAAGTTATATCCACTTTACTAGGGGAGGTTGCCTCTGGACTCAAATAGAATTATGATGTGATGAACCTATGATCCTAGTAAATAATTTAGCTTTCTGTATGTAGAATTGGTGTTTTTGATGTGCTTATTAGGTCTAACATTTCGCAGAAGAGCCAGGTTCTGAATTTGAGGATTTGTGGGCACTGGCATGTCCTTCTCTCAAAATACTAGATGCCTGGCTGGCTTTGATAAAGAGTGTTATAATCCATATTAGTAGACCAAAAACACCTGGTCATAAAGGTACGTAAAGCTTGGGTTTTATTAGGATAGTAAGAATTTGAAAATCCTGTCAGTAGAAGAAGGCACCTCTTCAATATACTTGAATTAATTAATTTCCTTTTATAATATGATGAGACCATTTGAATCTTATCTATTTTTTGGCCATATAATTTTCAAATTAGTATTTTTTTTTAGTTTGCGACTGCAATTAACGCTGTTTATGTTTTATCTGGATTCTATTTCAGATAGCCTAGCAATTTTCAAAAGAGAAAATTATTTAATTTTGTTGGTAACAATCTTCCCCCCTCTTTGGGATGTTGTATTCCTTCTGTTTTTTACCCTTTTTATCCCTTCTCTATATTTTTGATTGACAATTACATTTCATTTCAATCACCATGATTCTATTTACCTGTATATTTTTTCTTTCACTTTTCAGTGTTTTTTGAAAGCAAAAACATTATATAGAAATCTTCCTATCTAAAAGGTCATTACTGGTATTGCATAGCAGCTGCAACCGTACCTGTTTCCCCTGAAAAAGAAATTGATTTGAAGAAAGTGGAAAATGGTGTGTCATCAGCTATATCTGCAGAGGAGCATCGAGATTTAGCAATACTTAATACTAGTAAGAAGGACTCTACAGTTAGTATCACTGTAGTTGGAGCCTCTGGAGACCTTGCTAAGAAGAAGATATTTCCTGCACTATTTGCACTTTATTATGAAGACTGCCTCCCTGAGGTCTGATTACTAAAGTTCTTTTTTTTCCCTATATAGTCAATTTTACTACCACCTTGATATTTTAATTTTCTTTAATTAGTATATGTTAGAATGTCATAATGTGTAGATTTGTATATCTGCAGCATTTCACGATTTTTGGCTATGCTCGGAGTAAGATGACAGATGCTGAATTAAGAAACATGGTCAGCCGAACACTCACTTGCAGAATAGATAAAAGGTGATTGCTACTCTGAATTTTTTTCAACCTTCAGCCAATTTTATGTTTTCCACTTTTAATAAAGTGCTTTAGGATTTAGTTTTGGACTTATCTTTAAATCACTTTTAATTGTATTCTGTTTTTAAGGGTAATACTGTCCGTTGTGGGAATTGCATTTGACTCTTTCCATTAATGCTGAAGGTTTCTGCTGACTTTTCAGGGAGAATTGTAGTGAAAAGATGGAGCAGTTTTTAAGCAGATGTTTTTACCATTCAGGTCAATATGGTTCTGAGGAAAATTTTGCAGAGTTAGACAAAGAGCTAAATGAACATGAGGTAATGCAGTTCATTTCAGATGATAAACGTCTTAATATATTAGATGTTATGCAATTTATAATGTTTTTGTCCATGGGTGAGATACAATCTTGATATTGTTCAAAGCTTGTTATATCATATTATTTTACTTGCATGTGTTGCTGGTGTTCATCTATTTCCCAAAAGAATGATGCTCTATACCAAAAAAAAAAAAGAATGATGCTATTGAAGAGCACCTAGATTTGTTCTAGGCTTAGGTTATTGCCTTAATGTAGATTTTCCTTCATGTGAGCTTTTGCAAAGATTTTTATTCTTTTTTATAAAATCATTGTAGTACGTTAAATATGGGTTCACAATATGTCCACAATTTTATTGCCAGCTTTCATAATTGACTTCTACCGCTTTTTTCTGGTAGAGTTGACTTCTACTGTTTGAATATTCATTCTAACAATAAATATATGGAAGTTTCATAGAAGTCTTGTAGTTTAATTATGCGAATAGCCTTTTGCAATAAGGAAGTTGAATCTATTAGAGATGATGAATTCTGAAGATAATGCTTTATCACTATCAACAGACATTGCAACTTTACATAGTAGGACTTTAAAGTGGGTTCATTGGCTTTAGTATGAGTGTCTATTCTTTCAAGTTCTTTTCTAATAGTAAAATTATTGATACATGAAATGTTTTTTTTTTTTGACAAACTTAAAATGCCAATATAGGTAGTTTTACTAGCCTACAGTGCCTATTTCTGATATAGTTGTGGTAAAATGTCATATTAATCATTGCTAAGGTATATATTGGCCTTAAATGATGTGGTAGTTTGTTTTCTAGTCAACTTTTGCAATAAAGTCCTGATTGCAAGTGTTGAATTATTGGAAACTTCTACATTTCATTCTGCGGCTTTTTGAGAAACAGATTGTTGTGAAGCCTTTTTGGGTGATATTGTTATAACTTTTATTATCCGTTATAAGAAAGTAGTTCAAATGGGTTATCCGGTTAGCTAGAAATTGGCATAAAAGGACTAGTTGGAGGGGCAACAATCACTTTAATATAAGAAATCCAGCATTCTGATTTTCTTATGTCTTGTTTCCCCGTCAATAATTTTGATGTCGTAACCAAAGGAGAAAAAAATAAATATGTGTGAACTGTGAAGACTTATATCCTCATGATGCATGTTTTGTAATATTAAATGTTTCGCAAATAAAAGTCGTATTAACCAACTCTTTGGCTGTTTAGTATACCTTATATGCTTCCATGCATTGCCTTGATGCTTTTTCATTGGTTAGTTCTGGCTATAACACAAATAAATAAAATTCCAAACATCAAGTTTAACAATGCTTGACATGTACACCTTTTCTTAATTATCAATCAGTTTTAACCTAACACAATTCTACCATTTACATATAATTTTCTCATTTGACAACTTGTTTCAGAAGATATTGAGTAGAAAAGATTATGAAAGAATATTGAAACATGTTACTCATTTTACAAGCATCTATGCAGGCTGGGAGGCTTTCAAACCGCCTCTTCTATCTATCAATACCTCCAAATATATTTATAGATGTGGCAAAATGTGCAAGCAAGTCAGCTTCTTCTGCAAATGGCTGGACGAGGGTCATAGTTGAGAAACCCTTTGGTCGGGATTCTGAGTCTTCAGCTGCATTGACACGGGGCCTGAAACAGTACCTAGTGGAGGACCAGATTTTCAGGTAATGTAATACATGAATTTAGGTTTTTTTTTTTAGGACCCACAGTCACTGACTTTTGTTGTTTTACAGAATTGACCACTACTTGGGGAAGGAACTGGTTGAAAACCTATCTATTCTTCGCTTCTCAAATCTTGTTTTCGAGCCTCTGTGGTCAAGACAGTATATAAGAAATGTACAATTAATCTTTTCTGAAGACTTTGGAACCGAAGGACGAGGAGGGTGGGGTTATCAAATATAAGCTTCAAACTTTATTAATTTTCATGAGAAACAAGCCTATATCTGTTCTTATGTTTTTTTTTCCAGGTACTTTGATAACTATGGTATCATCAGAGACATCATGCAGAATCATCTGCTTCAGATATTAGCCTTGTTTGCGATGGAAACTCCTGTCAGCTTGGATGCAGAGGACATCAGAAATGAGAAGGTATCTTTGAACTTTAAAGATGCAGTGCTTAGTGCTTAGTTTATTTGCTACGTCATATATATGATCCTAGTCACAGCATCTTCTACTTAAAAAAAATTCTGCAATTATTGTCAAGTTTATTTATGATATTTTTGTTGCCAAGCTCATACCTATTGGAAACAAGTTCACACATATCTTCTTTCATAATCTTTTCTTAGTACATTACATTTTTTTTGTAAAGCAGACATGTTATTCTGATTCTTTTGCTTTTTTTGGGTCATTTTTTAACGTCTTATCTCTGTTTCTGTCTTTACGTCTTCAATCTTCTCCGTATTCTGTTTTTTTTTCCTGAACATTGCTGAGTTACAAATTTTTTCCCTTTGGAATTAATCCAAAGTCCAAATCTGTTATGATGGATGATTAAGCCTATAGCCTGGCTGACAGCTAGAGGTTGTTGACTGTCCTAGCTTATGTTTTAACTTGCTGTGCTTATGAGTTGTTCCATGTATGTCAGGTGAAAGTTCTACGCTCTATGAGGCCATTGCAACTAGAAAATGTGGTGATAGGGCAATACAAAAGCCACACAAAGGGTGGCATTACATACCCGGCATACACAGATGATAAGACTGTTCCCAAGGACAGCCTGACTCCGACATTTGCTGCTGCCGCCCTTTTCATAGATAATGCGAGATGGGATGGAGTGCCATTTCTTATGAAGGCTGGAAAAGCATTGCATACTAGGCGGTATGTTCTTATTGAATTGTCCAGGATCTCTTATGTCTTTATGTTGGAATGGGCATCTGCCTTTTTCTGACCAGATTTGATATCAGTAAAGAATTGGAAATTCTTTATGGATGCAGAGCAGAGATTAGAGTACAGTTCAGGCATGTTCCTGGTAATTTATACAAGAGGAGTTTTGGGACAGACCTTGATCGAGCTACAAATGAGCTTGTGATCCGGGTGCAACCCGATGAGGCTATCTACTTAAAAATCAATAACAAAATCCCTGGTTTGGGGATGAGATTGGATCGAAGTAATCTGAATCTGCACTACGCAGCAAGGTACATGCACAAGTTTATATTGAGAACTGATAGAATAATAATTCCCCTGACTTCAATCATATGACTGATCCTTCTATCTTGTTCCATATTTTTTTTTCTTTTCTCAGAATAATTAAATGGAATGCTTTCTTTCTTTTGCTTTTTTTTTTTTGATTTATTTTTTTTTCTGGTTGCGGAGGGAGAGGGGGGCAGGGTGGGCCTTTGCTTATTGTTAGGTTTTATTCTGCCAATTTTGTAAAATGATTTTTTGATATAACCCCTCCATATATTAATTGCAAACAAGGACCACTTAAATGTATTTGCAGATTAAGACTTCTCTTATATCAAAACTTTTCCAACAGGACTCCAAATTAACTTTTCATCAGCTATAATATAATAGTTATTGCATTTTTCCCCTATTTCTCCCCTCGCTTGGCCCTTTGTAACTTCTAACTAGTGGGTCACTGGTACTTCTCAACATTGCTAGTATTAAACATTGCTGCCGCCGAATTCAAGCTCCTCACGGCCAACATTGCTAGTATTAAACTCTTGATTCCATCTCAGAATTGGAGGCCACAGTGTCAAGAAGAAATGTAGTTCACCAAGTAGAAGCTCCAAATTGCAGAGGTCAGAGGACGAATGTGATGAAACATGATAAACATTTACTACGGCTAATAGAAAATTAATTTTAGGCTTTTATTGGTGTATTTATCAGCTAACAGAGATCTTGATTTGCAAATATATAAAAGAGGAGCCGTTATGAGCAGCTAATCTATAACGAGAGCGATTGTAGATAAAAGAGTTAACTTATGTAAAACCCTGATGCATTTTTAAATTAGTTTACAGTCAAAATTTGAACTATCAACCTCAAGGATATGTAACTAGGGAATGAGTGGTAGTCCAAATCTGAACACTTTGCATAGCTTTCCAAATTCTTCAGCCAATTTGTTACTTGTTTATGAAAAAAATTACTCTGTAATCTCAATGCGCCCTCATTTGGTCATGATATTAGGATTTCATTGCAATCTAAATAGTATATTATCTCATTGGTTTAGTAAAGCAACTCATTCATTTCTTAACATGTTGGATTTTGCTTTAGATATTCAAAAGAGATACCAGATGCTTATGAGAGGCTTCTGCTTGATGCCATCGAAGGGGAACGGAGGCTTTTCATTCGCTCCGACGAGCTGGATGCTGCTTGGGCGCTCTTCACTCCATTGCTGAAAGAGTTGGAGGAGAAAAAGATAGCTCCGGAGCTTTATCCTTACGGGAGCCGAGGGCCAGTTGGTGCACACTACCTTGCTTCCAAGTACAATGTTAGGTGGGGCGATCTCAGTTCTGAGCACTAACAAATGTGATTCCTTGAAAAATTATAGTCTGAGGTTGTATTCGTATCCCAGAAAGTGTGGAGATGGGTGGAAATGTGCAAGAATAAGGTGAGAAAATCCTTTCTATAAGGAATAGGCTGTGTTTGTTATGTATTGTTTAAGATGGCATGGATATTTAATCCTTCTCATAAAAATTTTGTATGCCAATCTTGTACCAATAGGGAACTTAAAGTTGCTAAGGATCAAGGCTAATAATTCTTTGGAAAATAGCAAGAGTGTTGAGGGAATGCGATCATTACCTTTTGTAGAGGCAGCTTAATTAGTGTTTTAAGTTTTCTGCACAAGGGATATTAACTCACAATTTTTTATTTGTAGGGGGTAGTGGTGGTAATGAGATTGGAAACAAAAGAGGGGTGCTGTTGATTTTTATATATATATATATAATCAACTTAGCATCTCTAGCTTGGCTCAGGTTCAACTCGAGAATTGTTCGAATATTTTTTTGGCTATACTCATCTATGTTTAGTGTGAGGAACTGGATCTAGAAAAGAGGCTAGTTGATTTCAAGCCGAGCCAATAATTAATTTTGCTTGCTTAGACTTAGCTCAATCAAGATTGAATATACTTATATTATATTAATTATGTATTATATAAATAATGGATCCTTGGATTAAGGTTTTAACTATTTTTCTTCTTTGTAATGGTTAAATATTAATTGGGATTTGAGCCAAGTTTGAAATCAAGCTCGAGGTTGTAAGTCAAGCTTAAACCGAGCTTGATTCAAGCTTGAATTTGTTTTAGCTCACTTTGGGATTATCAAGCTAGTTGACTAGGCTCATGCTGGGCTCAGTCAAAATTCAACTTGAATTAAGCTTGGAATAATGGTAAACAAATCAATTCAAGCTCAAAATTAATTTCCTACCAAGATTGATCAGATTCAAGCTAGATCAAGCCTGGCTCAATTACGCCCCCACATATAAATTTCATGAATACATATTGCTTGTTTGCAAGATCTGCAATGTTTCTGTAACTTACTGGCTTGGATTTGGATTTTAATTCTCATATTTGCTTAGTATCAGGTTGGCCACCCAAGGTTTTTAATTAAACAAGTATGGCTCATGTAATGCTTTTAAGATCAGATTCGAAGAAATATCTATATAAAGCCACAACGCGATAGCAACTGGAAAAATTCAGAAGCAAAGTTATTGGACTCATTGCATGCACCTCAGTTAAATGATGCAAAACTACTGGATGGAGTTAACCATATTCTTACCCTGACTCGTCCAACATGGTTCCAGATTTAGACCCGCTTGAGTTCTGCAAAGGCTTAGACCCTTCACAGTCGTCGGATCAGCTTGAAGTTTTTCTGATGTCATGAACAATCTCATGCAGTTGGAATTTTCAAAACCGATCGAAATCAGTCTAATGATTACTAACATCAAAGATTTTAGATGTTTAATTCTCATACATAATTGAAAAGGTAGGAGTGTGATTTTTTTTTTTTTTTTTGGGAGAGAGAACGAGAGATCGATCAACGAAGCATAGAAGATGTAACTCATATACATGAGTTACCATGGTCTTTCTTCATATAACTAGGGAGGAAAGGCAAGTATGAGTTTAAATTACATCCATCTCCTGTCAAGGCAACAATTTTCCCTAACTTCTTATTCTCCACTTTCACCCTTTTTTTTTTTTGATGCCTCCAGATCAGTGGTATATAGCAACCTACTGTGGAATTGCAAGAACAAAATGCACGAGTGCTAGAAAGAGAAAAATACCAAATAATAAAGCAAAAATAAAGTTTATTCTTCTTGAACTTTACAATCCTTAATTTTTATTCTACCTTCACCTTTATTTCTATTTTACTAAACTTACATTCTATGTAATTTATCTTATCCTATTTAGTAAAAAAAAAATTAGATTCTAATGTATTCTTCCATAGTTCTAACTTATGATTAATTTTTGCTTTTAGTTTCATCCACTAAGGCTACATTATCCATAAATAAATAGCAAACAAATATATATAGTTAAGTTGGAGATAGGCTGCCTTTAACTAGATTTACCTTCACCATCAAGACTTACAGACTTGACCTCAATCCAACCCATATAATGCAGCTAATTATGCAACAGTTTCAAAATCTCTTTGATAGATTACATATATAATAATAGAAAAAAGGTAACCTCTACTACAATATGTTATTTAGTGTTATAATGATATATTTTTAATATAAATAATGGCTATTATTTTTAATTATACTTTTTTATTAATAAATATTATTTTTAAAATTCAATTGTTTAACATTTTTTTCTCCAAAATTTATTTTACATTTTCAAACATAGTATTTTATCCAATGACAAATGAATGAAAAGATAATGTTGTTATTTTTCATCTTGTCCTTGCAATATTTGAATAGCCATATCATAATCATTATTTTAATACAAAAATTTAAATTGCTACTTTTTTAAGGCAAATCAGAGTCATTATAACCGTTATAACAATCAAATAGACTACTGCTTCTCAAGGGGTTGGAGCTAGTATTGTAACCTTGAAAGGGCCAAATAGAAAAGATGAAATAGCAACAAAATAACACAGTTTTAACAATCTTGCAATGATGATTATTCCAATTATGCTTAGAATCTAAAACTACAAGTTAATCCATTCCATTCAAGTATTATAAATGTGTTACTTTTCTATTTTTAATCCCAAACACTTAATTAGCCAAGATAACATGTTTTGTCCATTAGACCTCTATGCTCATATCTATGCATGCATGACAGAACTAGTTATATATTAACTAGCTGTATCATTATTGTAATTAACACTAAAAAGCCTTCTATCAAAAGGGAAAAAATAGTTCTATTGTTCCAAGAAGTACACATTTGATGTAATTAGGCGCTATATAATGTGATGTTATACATAATGAAACATAGTACGGATAAAATAGAGGGAAAAAAAAGAATAATAGATGGTGATCTAACCTTTATTAAATTGAAAAGCAAAAGGTAAATCACAAGCAAGAGAAAGAGAGAGAGAGAGAGAGAGAGAGAGAGAGAGAGAGAGAGAGAGAGAGAGAGAGATGGAACACACTGAAGAGTCATTATGGCGAGAAGAGACTTATTCTTCTACAATTAACGGGACCTAAACCACATTGGAAAGCCTTTGACCATCTTGGATTCTTATTCTAATAAGAATTCTAACTTCCCCTAGAATTCCAAACAACATACCAAAGAAGATTTCTTCTTATACGAGTAAACAACAACTTAAACATAAATATCACATACATATGTAGCTCTAATCTAGCCACGATGAGTCAGGGAGGGGGCAGGGATTGCGTGCCTGATCAGATCCTATCATAATGGTGCAGGTTTAAGAGTAGGTGGCAGAGACAGGTCTTCATTCTAAACCCGTAGTAGATCCAAGATGGATAAGGATAATGGCAATACCAGTTCCGAAACCAGATCCAATTATATATAAATCTAGATGATTATGATAATTACAATGGTAATGGAGAAGAAAGTAGTGTAATCAATGACTACAAGGCTACAAAATACATATTATTTGACTTTTTAAAGAACAATATATCTATTTGTTGCTTCTATTATTATTGAAAATTTGATTTATTATATTTTATGTCTTAACTCTTATTTTATTGAATGTTATAGCAAGTACTAACATTTATTTTTATATTTTTTTATTTATTTGATTTGTATGCTAAAAAAAATTTATTATAGGCTTATAGCTTTATCTATTTCGATTCATTCCAACCTGCTCTATCTAATTTGACCTGATCTTCTCCGTCCCAAGATAAGCATGAGTCGGATATGCGTGTGTGGTCTCTAATTATAAAACATTATGACCTACCCAACCCATTGCACTATTTAATTTACTAGCGTGACGTGGCAGCAGGGATTATATATATATTTGGGTGGTGTCAACCAGGCCGAGGTATCATCCAGCCAATCTCCAAGTTCTATGTACGGTTGGTAATCTCTAGCAACATTTTTTTTTGGATAAAAGCGGCATTTTATATTGCTCTCCTGCCAAATTAACAGAAAAGTAAAGAGTACAAGGAATAAGGAATATCTCCTATAAAAGTCCAAAGGACCTCCCCAAAGTGCCGGGCGACAAAGGAAGTAATCCAGTCTGTTGCTCGGTTCGTCTCTCGAAAAATATATACTATCTAAAGACCACCCATATTCCGAACCAACCTGCCGAGACATCTCTAGCAGCATTTCTCTACTCAATAACGACATCAGCATGGGTGAGTCCGACATTTAAACCCTCGATCATATTAACTGGCCCGGGTCCAAAGGGGTTTGGATCGCCTGCTTCCACGGCCCACGACGCCCAGATTCTTATTACTCTCATTCGTTCTTCCTCCGTCTGTTGTTTAGGACGAGGAAGCTAGGATCGAGCCATCGCCAATTCGACGCAACCGATTGCGAGGCAAGTCCGCTCCCTCCCCTCTCTCTCTCTCTCTCTCTCTCTCTCTCTCTCGGTCGTGCCCGAAGTCCCATTGATTTTTTCCCCTTTTCGGTTTTTGATTTTGATGAAGCGATCGGAAAATTTCCCATCCCCCCTTTCATTTCTCGAAGACCTAGTTGATTTCTTTTCTTGTTTAAATTGCTGAATCTCTTCTTCATGTTTTGATGAAATTATGGTTGACGCCCTTGTTGTCTATAATCTAGAATACATGAATTTGAATTAGGATTCATGTGTGTGTGTGTTTCCTTTTTCAAATATTTAATATCTGAAGCTAACATGTTCTTTATGATTCCCCTTACGTGTTTTCCTATCCTTTTCAGAAATGGGCTTGAGATGGAGAACTCAACTCATGTTTTTAGTATGTGTAGTTTCAGATTAATCATTTTAATGTGCAAATATTTAGCTCGCAAATTCTAGTTTCAGGATTCGCTCTTTTCTATTCTGTCCTTTCTTCTGGCTGTGAAGCATTCCGTTTCGCCTTTTTGTAGATTAGTTTTTTTCGACGTCTAATCTTATGGAATTCGTTTGGGTCAGTCTGGAAATTTATCAATATTTGAATCACCTGAGAAACATGCAATTCTACGTTATCATCCAATCTACGAAATTGGGATTTCCCCCCCTACTTCTTTTGTCCGTCTTCGTGCACCCTCATCTTGACAGTAGTGATTGCATCACGGTATTTATGGATTTGGTAAATGGTGAAAACATGCCTGTGTTTATGGATCCATATATAGACATTAACTTTCTCTTGTTTTTCGTGTATGAGAAAGATTTCTTCCTTGCATGAAGGGCTTCATATGAGTTTACGGTTTCATTTCTCCTATTTTCTTTGATTTCCTGCTCTGGCAAGATAGGTGTGTTTGGATTATCTGTTTCATGGTTCTGCTTGTTCTTGTATACAGATGGAGAGGTTCTCATCGGGACTTGTGATTTGTGTAGTCTCGGGCCTTCTGCTGCTTTCTCAGCCAACTTTCGGGATTAGGTTTGTGATAGATAGGGAAGAATGCTTTACTCATTCAGTTCAGTACGAAGGGGATACAATTCATGCATCCTTTGTCGTGATTAAATATGATACTCCATGGCATTATAGTGATGATGGAGTGGATCTTGTGGTATGTTCGGACCTTCTTTTTAGATGTGAATATGATATTTCTATATTTTTTTGGTTATATTGTAATTTGTGAATGTATGGATGTGCAGGTTTTGTACTATTTCTAGACTTTCTTTGTGATGCATATAGCTATCGTTATAGTAGGGATAGGTTGATTGAATATTTTTCTTTTTTTATTCATTTTTATTATATTTTATCTATATCATTGAGCTATTGGAGGAAATGAATGCATGAAGGCCTTGACTCGATCATACATCGAAAAATGGCTTTTCATCTATCATAATACTGTTTCAAAGTTTACTTTTAATTGAATTTTCTTGTAGCAGTAATTTTGTAACAACTTCCTTCTTTTCTGACAACATCTCAAAGCATGCAGTTCATAATACGCAATTTCCTTTCTTTTGTCTTAATCTCGACAAGCATAAATTAGAACAATAAATACTGGCTAATTTCACGTTCCCTTGATCTTTGACCTAAATCTATGTTATGGCCAAGACAAATATTTCAGTTGTTATAACATCTTATGCTCCATAAATTAGCTGTGCATGGCATGCAAAACCTATATAGATGGATATAGTCTTGTATCTATATTGCAGAGTTAGAACATTATGTTTTGCATGTGTAGGATAGCCTACAGAAGGGGATCTATAGGGTGTAGGGATGCAAGGTTGAGAGTTTAGGATAAAATCGAGACACTTATTTGCTCGTAAATTAGGTTCAGACCTGAATTTCGGTCAAAACTACAAAGATCGAAATTTTGATGTAAAGTTGATAGTCGATATGATGTTGAACGTAAAGAATTTAGATCTAGGGTCTAAGGAAGGAAAGAAAGGGTTTGGTGTTGTTTAGGACTGAATCTAATAGCTCGCTGTACATTCAGATTGGATCTGTTTTTTCCTATCAGCTAAGCTAACGATGTTAGATTTCTAAAAGAAAAAGGAATTCATCGAAAAGAATCCAGCCTCAACTTCTGGGATTTAGGTTTTAGAGATAAATTGCTGCCTAAGAGTACATGATTAGTGATTAGAATGACTATCTTTAGCAGATTTATGCAATAGAAATTAAAGTTTAATGAAAACTTGTTAAGGAAATAGAAATGGAATTGGAATTTAATGCTTCATAAGGAAACAAAAAAAGAACAAAATCTGATCTAGAAAAGAAAAGAAATAAGAAGAAAATACAAAAACTGCAAGAAAATCCGAATGGGCAGAGATGACAGAACCAGGGGCTGGTCTCACATCAGATCCATGCCTCATGTTGGGGATCAACTTCAACAGTAACCATCTTTATTCAATCATCAAAACAAATTTGTCATTCACTTCTTAAAAGTATAAATAGAAATTCATGACTCAGCTTTTTCCAAAATCCAGAAACTACCTCAATAACACGATTACAGTTCATGATTACTATACATAAACAGCGCCATGAACAGTAGTGCTGTAATAATTAATCTCATTGAGGTATTAAATGTAATCTAATATCTTTGGTTTTAACCTTTGGCTTACCCACTAAAACAAGATAACCAGAGATAAAAAGAAATTTCAGCAAATTGACACCCAAGATGAAATCTAATAAATATCCCTAAGGATGTATCTTGACATGATCTTGGATCTCCAAGTTGATCCTGTTATGCTGCGATTTGCTTGGATTTTAAGTCAAAGCTGCATTTGTTGATCATCAATCTGATGGCTAATTGATGATGAATGTCTATCTTCTAAAATGCCTGAAAAAAGATAGTTGAGCTTGAATTTTCCGTCATCTATGACTTCCATGAACACAAAACTAGATGGTTGTGCATCTCATTGCTGAAATAAACCATGATCAATTGACTAGACGAAGCTGCCTCTGTGAGGGAATATTTTGTATCAACAGGACATTTGAGGATCTCTTTTCTTGTCATGCTTATCAACTCTTCTTTATGTAGAGCATCATCAATTTCCTTGCCATTATGATCGTATGATGTGATGTTTGGACTAACCCTAGGGAACTTAAATATGCAATACCATGCACAAACAATGAAAGCATGAACTCTATAGTGATGCAAAACCTAAACCCAATATGGTATAATGGCAAACTAATATTCTGAAAATTTAAATCTTGAACTAGTGTCCTTAAAAAATGAATTGGGAACTATCCTAAATGTGGAGACTATGCATTCAAAGTCTGGTGAAAATAATGTTAGTTGACAGTTTATGCAAATCAAAGCAACAAAAATTTTGCAAGCAAATTGTCAGAGTTCACCAAAGAAAATTTGAGGGTTCATGATGATGGTTTTTGTTTGTGCAGTGTATTTCAACTGCATTTTGCTTCCAACACAGATCTACTGCATCCCGCATTGGTGGTGGTTTGTATGCAACTGTTAATGAATTACAACATCCCTATGATGATGTTATATAATGTAACATTCTAGCAGGCCCTCTAGAAATCAATTTCAATGGTGTTTTATGTAGGACATTGAAGGATCAATCTCATTATATCATAGATAGCGAATCTGAAATTGGACGAACTCAAGGAGATCAATTAGGTCACAAATTGGTGGATTACAGTTTGTTTATAGGGCTGAATTTCTAGAATGTGACAACTAAGAGAAGAGACTACCATGGTTACAGAAAAGGAAAAGTGGTTCAGCAGATTAGAAAACTTGATTGACACATTTGGTGGCTGTTTCCGGCCAGATCGGTTCTCTATCACAGCTAGTTAGAAGATCAGCTATGGTTTCTATATTAGACAATAGTGAGGGCTATGATGTGGGATATGCAGTTGTAAGGAGATGAAAGAAAATAAACAGAGAAAAGGAGATGAAAACAAAAATAGACAAGAATGAAAAGCCTATCAATCTTACACTACTAGATTTCAAATCACTTCCTGGGCCTTCCACCCATATTTATGCAACACATTGAGGAAAGAAGCATATTTTCTTCAACAATAAATTGTCATAAATAACATTACAGAACACCCTGAAAGACAGCAATTGAATAGGTGCAGTAATCTATGCCTAAACTACCCATTTGCTTCTCAACTTCAATGTGTGACTAGATTAATCAGCTAAGTTCAGCACTTTCTACGCTAAACTAAATAAAACAAGAATTAAACATAAAATGAACAGAAAATAAAAATGAATAGAAATAAGAAAATAACGGTGACTTGAACGAAGACTTGATGACTTCATCTAGATTCCAAGTAGGCTCCAATGGTGATTGTGAAGCTCCTGTCATGATGCAAGGTTGTTAATATCAATCCGAACACTTGGAAGTCTCTTTGAGCTTTTCTTGTAAATGCAAATTCCATCTTAATCCCTATCAACCATTGCACCTTCTGCATCTCGACTGAATTTTGTTTATGCACACCCACAATCTTCCATCCAACCTTATCCACCATTGATAAAGAAGAAATTTGATGAGATTCACGGCATCATCGACGAGCAGATAGTTTATGCTGGCATTGGTGGATTTCAAAAATATTTTTTAGTCGCCCCCCTGCGGCCCTCCACCAGCGTCTGCCACCTCTCTCTCTTCCTCCCTCCCCTGCTCGATTTCTCTTTACTTCTCCTTCTTTGGCTCCGGCACGCGTCACGTTTCTACAGCCGGAACCGTACTGGTGAGCCACCGGTACAGCTCGGAACGGACAGAACCGCTCGGTTCGAGACGGTTCTGCCGACCTTGATGTGGACCATTGCCAACAAATTACAAAAGCTTAATATAGATTTGCTTGAGAGATATCATTGGCTTTGTTTGCCAGAGGTGAATTTTTTCAAGCTGGGAAAGTTGATTTGGTTTGAGATGGATTTTGCATTTATATACAGTTGTTGAAGAAACTTCAAAGTTTTGGATGATATTGATGAATCTTCTTGGAGCCTAGACAAAGTCATGAAGTCTTTGTTTCATTGACTACTATTAGTTTTATTTCAGTTTTTATTTTTAGTCCTTGTATTTATTTTTTGTGAAAAGAGTTGAAGTTAAGTGATTAATTTAGTCGTATGTTGAGTTGTGATGCAAAACGATACTTTAGGCATTCAAAATGGGCTGGTTACCTATTTATGGCACTATAACATGAGTAGTAATCATACAGTTGATACAGTGCCCTACTATTTAAGGACTGCCTTTTGGGATTTTCTATAATGATATTATATGATAGTTTTTTGATGATGTCTGACTATGGGTGTGAGGCATAGGGAGTGATTCCTAATCTACTAGTGTGAGACTAGTAGGTTTTCATTATCTTATTTTGTTTCTTTATTTGTTATTTCCTTGCTTCCTCTTCTTTTTGTTTGTTATCCACTCTACAACTGCGTATATGACATCTTAGCCATCGTTTCTGTCTAAGCAAAGTAGTAGTAGCAGACACAGAACCGGCGTTGATAAATAACGAATATGGCTGTAAACAACCACCAAAAGGGTCAGTCTGGTTTTTTATCTACCGAAGCACTTCTAACTTTTCCAGAATCCTAGCAGTCTCTTCTTTGAGCTGTTAAAACCCTTAGAAATTCAGCCACATAAGCTAACCCTAGTCCATTGCATTTTGATATGTTTGATCTCTAATATGTTTGATCTCCTCGAGTTCCTCAAATTTCAGATTTGTTGTCTTTGATTGATCTGAGATTGATGACTCAATTTTTCATATCACAGACTTGAAATCAATTTATAGCTGATGTATAGCGCGCTGCATTCTCTAACATCAGTATGAGGGAGCATTGATTCATGAGCAGTTGCATGTAAACCACCAAGAAGGGATGAAGTAGATTTGTATCAAAGCATAATCAATTAAGCACATTGCACGAACAAATCTGTATCAAATTTCCATGCTAAACACCAAAACTTTGCTGGCAGAATTTTTGTTGTTTTGATTTGCATATAAGTTGTCAACTGACATTATTTTCAACCAACTTTTCATATCCCATCAATTGCATGGATCGACTCTACATTTAGGATTATTCCCAATTTATTTTTTTAAAGTACACAAATTTCATATTTTAATTTTCAAAAAATTATTTTGCCATCATATCATATTTAGGTTTTGCATCATTCTAGAGTTCGCGTTTTTATTGTTTGGTCATGACATTGCATATTAGGGTTTCCTATGGTTGTCCTACATTATCATGCTTCTAGATTAAAAGAAGAAAAAAAAAAAAAGACTTAAAATTGTTTTGCTTGGGTTGATGTTGATGACTAGTTGGACATTTGTAATGAGTATTTCTAGAATTGTGATTATTAGATAGATGGAAGTTGATTTAGCTTGAGAAATGTCCAAGCACGAATCGTGACTATGGTACTTGATTGCTGCAAATAATTTGGCCCAATTTATCTTCCATCATATACCTATTTTCTAGCCTATCCAGGTATTAGGATAGTCGATCCCACTGCAATGTGCAGTGTACCTTTCATTGTTCTCTCTAAACCAATGAAAGTCTTTTGCTAGATTGATAGTTTTGTTCACAAGGGTGGGTCATCCTAATAGGGGTGATCCATTATGGCTAGTATTATCTATACTTCATATCATGATATGCCGTACCATACCGAACCGGACAGTATGGGGCATACCGAGGTTCGGTATCGATATACAATACGGAGGACGTACCGACACTCGATATGCTGAACCGGCCTCGTATTGTACCGTACCAATACAATGATAGTGTGGTACTGGTATGGAGCCCGGTACTGAGATGATGTACCTTGCTTCATATTGATTGAAGATGCTTTATCAAGTGCATAGCATTTCTTTTTATGTAAGAGGTTGTTTCATCACTTACAATTAAGGAGCCTCGAAGTCTATGACTGACTTGCAAGTAGTCACCTATAGGTGTTTGGTTGCTTGCAAGTCACTTTAGTTGTAGGCAATATAGTTATAACTTTTGGTTTTTAGCTATAAAAGTACATGTTGCCCAAATTGACTACAAGCACTTTTGCATCTTTTTGTTCCAGCCTTTAGTGGGAATCATTTCCTCTGTCTCAACCCATCGCCCATCCCAATCATAGGAGAGAGAAGAGAGCTTTTCTCCTTGCACCCAAGCTCTCTCCACTTCTCTCTTCGATTGAGATGACCTATTGTTCTGGCAATACAACTTGCCTCCTATGAGGAACAATGGTCCTCTTCTCTCTCCCCCCCTTCTCTCTCCTTCTCTTCCCCTTTTTCTTTCTCTCGGCCATATCTAGTTGGATATAGTGACTCCCCTCCACCTCCCTTGCTCCCTCCCTTTTAGGTAACTCCCTCTACTACCCCTTCCTCTCCACCAATTGCTTTGCTACAACCCCCACCTTTTTTGTCACCTTCCACTTTCTGTAACACTCTCTCCCTTTCTCTCCTGCAATCCCCATCCAATCCACTAGCTGCTTTAGCAGCCCTCTATCTCTCCTAACTCCCTCTCTCTCGCAACCTCCCTCTCCTCCACCAACCACATTGGTGGCCCCCTCCCTTGTCATCAACCTCCCTCTCTCTGCTCACACCCTCTCCCTTCATCATCTCTCTCTTCTGCATCCCTTTTTCCTCCCATTACTTCGACGACACTGGGGGTGGAAACAAGCTAAAGATGAGCACATTGTGCCTTGTTCAAGTTTGGCTTGGAATTAAAATATCTCAACCTAACTCATCAACCTATAAAACCCCAGCTCCAACTCGGTTTGATATAGTCGAGCTAGCTCAAGCTCGACTCACTTAAGTTTCAAAATTGAATTGAGTCAAGCTTGAGCTTAGCTCATGTCAAACTCAATTTGGTTCTAGGTTCAGCTCGAAAATAGGCTCAAATTAAAACCATGAAAGAACAAGGAAACCTTTGAAAAAGGAAAAAAAATCATCCTTTACAAATAAAAACTGTGAATTTGAAGCTTAACTTCAAAATCTAGTCTATACTTTCCCAAATTCATCAAGAAACGTATGAAGCCCATCAGTTAGGAAAAAAACTTCAACCTAGTAAAAACCCCAGATCAAGAAACCATTTTACAGAAGCCACTAAAAACCCCAAGAAAACCTCAACCAAAAGTCTGAAGAAAGTTAAATATTAGAAAAATGAAACCACCATCAAGGTGGATCAACTCACCTTCAATCCTGGAATGGAGGATCCCTAGCTGGAATCAATACATGTAGTTACTCAGCGACATGAGATTGTAGACCTTAAGCGCCATATGAACCTTGCTCTTGTCCATAGAGGAGGACCACAAAGAGAAGATGCACCCTATGGCTGCCTGCTTTCCCCTCAACCAAGAATCCTCAAAGAGCCTTCCATTGCAGGGGGAGAGAGAGAGAACAAAAAATATCTAGGGTTCTTGTGGGTGGTTGGTGATCGCACGTAGGTGGACATCATGGAAGAAAGGCTCGGTGGGTGGATGATGTGATGGAAGAGAAAGGGTGAATGCCACAATCCCGAGATGGGAGAGAGGGAAAATGGAATGTGATCGTGGTGATGTAGCTAGTGTCTGGGAGAGAAAGGAGAGTGGTTGAGGCGAGGGCTTCATCTAATCTATAATTCTAGTAGATTTGTTGGATTTTATTCCAACGTCTGGTTGATTATTACATATAAATTCATGAATATAGTATACAATTATGTAACATGTAATAAATATAGGACATTATATATAATATATAGTGAATATATGCTATATAAAGCGAGCTGGCTTGTGAACCAGAAACAAGCAATTGAACCTAACTCGAGCTTGGTTTATTTAAATTCTGAGATTAAAAAACCAATTTGAGCTGGTTCATTCACTTATCGGGTGAGTAGCGCTTGAGCTGAATTATGAGCCGAACGCAAATTGGCTCATGAGTAGCTCATTCATTTGCCAGCTATAGACTCATCCCCTCCTCTATCACTAACCTCCCTCTAGTTTTGTGCCACTCCCACTCCCTTCCTCTCTCCTATATCCTTCACACTCTAATGCAGCCCTGCTTCCCTCCACTAATCATTCCCATAAAAGCGTAGGGGCTATGATATTTGTATCATGCATAGCTATTGCTATAATTCATAACTAAGACATTAATCACACTATTAAGAATAATAAAGCTTAAATGGGAGTTAGATACTTGTATACTAGCAAGTTTTAGGTTTCATATCTGCAAAATAAAAAAAATAAACTAAAAGAAGAAGAAAAGAATTATGAGTATTTACAAGTACTCATGCTTTGCCGTAGTAGTCGGTATCAATACATACCAACCATAATGGTATGCAGTATGGTGGGTGTGCCAAGCATCAGTACACTAAGCCAGTACCGAACTTACAAGGCACAATAATAGGATGGTACTAGTATGGTGTCCGGTACCGAGACGTGATAGCAAATCTTGCAAGCACTTGTGGGTTCCTAAATAAATCATTAAATAGTGACCGAACAAAATGGAGCATAACTAGCTAGGCTTCAAAATTTCAAAGAAATACTAAATTAGGATAGTAAAATTACTCCTAAAACCTAGATTTTGGGAACAAGAGAAAAAATTAAGTGATCTCAATGGCCCTTCAATCATCATAATGAGAGAAAAAAAAGAAGTATATTTGAAATTCTTGATTTCTCCAAGGAAGAAGAAAGGAGCATAAGCGAAGGGTACAGGGTGAGAGGATAGAGTTTGTCGTGATGGGTGCAGTGCTCTCTAGTTTATGCTATGTTTAAGATCAAAATACATAATAATCTAATCAATTGGGAATAGTGGCCTTGATTAAAGTATTGCATGTTTGGTTAAAGTGTTGCCTAATTGATTAAATTATTAGGAAAGGAAACATTTACTAGCGTATCTTATACATCTTTGACAAAAGTATTTCCAATTACATAGATTATTACCAGATGTATAATATTACCCATTTCCAGTGTTAGTTTTCCTTCCAGCTTAATTACAATAGGGATGTACACGACAACTTGCTGGTAAATTGCTATTGTTAGTTTATATGCCTTGTTATGTGATCGAGAATTCTTGCTCAAACACATTAAAATAAGCAAATAATTCACTGTTCCAGTCTGATAGTCAACTATTGCTTAAGTATATTTAAAACAAGCAAATAGTTCATAATTTCAAGGGTTTGATGAAGACAATGACCTAATATCAGTTTCTTTAGGTTTAAAAACTTTGTTCTGGTTTCGTCTGGGTCTGTAGAGTTTTGGTTCTGACAATTTTGGGATATATGATGTTTAGATCCAATTTTTGGAATCTCAGTCAAAAAGATCAAATAAAAAATTTAAAAAGGAATTTAAACAAATGGAAGGAAAATAGAAGAAGCCAAGAAAAGTTATTAGACAACATTTTAGCGTATTTCTGTGATATAAGTTCTTTAATTATTTTGTTAGCAATTTTCAAGCTTTTTAGTGTTGAGTGCAATCAATTATTCATCATTTTCTAGTAGAAGTCTCACATATATTCATATCATATTTTTTAGGTTAAATGGCTATTTAGTATAAAACACATGCAGTTATACGTTATCATATTTATATAAAACAGATGCTATTTCTTTGAAATCTCTTATATTTAGTTGTTCATGTTTAATTCTTATGATCTACTTTAATAAGGGCCTTTTGGAAGGCCTTGGCTTATAAAGGTTATATTCATTACTTATCTCTTCTTCTAACATAAGAAAAAGAATGAAAAAGTATTGTAAATTAATATTATATTAGACTATGTACTAAAAATAAAGAAATGCCCATAACATGATGGTGAACACCAAAATAATATTTAACATAAGCATGTATAGCTAGTCCTGAGCAAAACTGGCCAATTTCAACTAAAATTGATCGAAATCACTGAAACTGGCAGCAATCTGAAATTAGGAGTCAATTTTGGTTCAGTATTGACTGAAACCAATCTATTTCATCTGAATGGATTTTTTTTGGCAGAAATTTGAAACCACATCTATTGATGTCTAATTATTTCTCAAATACATTAACACAAGCAAACAGTTCACATGTCAAGGATCTGGTCAAAATGTGGTCAAAGAGTCAAATCAAGTCCCACATGGTAAACTAGTGGCCAACTGTTGCTTAAATATATTAAAATAAGCAAACAGTTTACAGTTTCAAGGGTTGAGTCCATGTATTGGTTAAGAAGTCAAAACAGTTGTCGTATGATTAAATGATGGCCAGTAGTTGCTCAAATAGACACACAGTACACTATCTCAGGAAGGGTAATCTTACCAAGTTAGTTGCAGGGTGACCTTGGTTCCCTCATCATCAAACAATTGAAAACAACAGCTGCATTTGCAGTAGGTAATTGCAGGTATCAAAACCGAAAACGATTATTTCTGTAACTGCATTTGCAGGCAAACCAAACAGACAATTGAAAATGCAAGTTCAGTATTTCCACTTGTAGCTGCAAATCCTGTTGCAAGCAATTGGAATCATGGCAATCAAAGAGCATCTAAATCCATCTTGGCCCTTGTACTTATCCAAGTACCAAAATTTGATTTTCTTTGCGAGAAGATTGGGGTGCCAAACACTTGCCCTTCCAATAATTTGTTAAACAGTTTGGAGATTAGTTACAACCCATTGAATGTTAAATCTTTGATAAATGCTTTGATGATTTAAAAAACAATGTTGGGTCATCCAAGTTGGATACTCCAAAGTCCAAACTGTTGTCTTTTTTTTGTGTGTCTGTTTGCATAGTGGGGGGCTTGTGAGGAAAATTTTGTCGTCCAGACACATAAATCAGACTAGTGTTTTGAAAAACATGCCATGTAATTATTATTTTTCTAGATGTCTAATTCTTTTCATGCTCTACCAGTTTGACTGCATGATTGGTTGACTGTACCAGGTAAAAGATCCTCATGGAGCTCAAATTCATGATTTCCGTAACAAGATAAGTGAAAAGTTTGAATTTATAGGTCATCAGAAGGGTCTTTACCGCTTCTGCTTTACCAACAAGTCCCCATATCATGAAACCATAGACTTTGATGTACATGTCAATCATTTTTCATACTTTGACGAACATGCAAAAGATGGTAAGCAGTGTGTTTTGTTCTTTTCCTTCTGAGGATGCAGACCATTATTCTTATTCTTCTTATGTATGTATGCAGAGCATTTTGCCCCTTTACTTGAACAAATAGGAAAACTAGAGGAAGCTCTTTACAACATACAGTTTGAGCAACACTGGTTAGAGGCTCAGACCGACCGCCAAGCACTAGGTATGTCCTGATCCAATTTATATTCTATCTATAGTAAAGGTGATACCCGATCAGAACACAATCACTTGTCCCTTCTTTGCACATAAATACTCGCCTTGTCACTTATTTGATATTTCTGAGTAGGAGCAGCTCATTTTACCATTCATTTGATGCACAGGATGGTAATCTATAGGTGCATGATATTGCATATTATGTACATATTGGCTCTCTTCAATTTCTGGAACATGTTGGGGTGTGCTTGTTTGTTTTCTTGGAGAATTTAGTGCTATACTTGGATGGCCTCTATATTTAACAATTTATGGCTTCAATACATTGAATGTATTCATTTTATGAACTTAGGGAAAAAAAATATTTAATAAAGTTTAAAAATGGGAATGTATTTCCTTTTATCCTTTGGCTTAATTGTGCCTTATCGTAATATCAAAAGTTCTTTTCCCCCTTCTAGATCCAAATCTAGAGAAGTTTGGGCGGTTGCTTCTTGATTGCATGAGATTAAATTGCAGATAATCAGATAGATTTCCCTACTCACGGGACCAGCCATATAGGTTTTATGTAGAATTCTTTATTGCCTATATTTTCCTGAGAAAGGAACTAATACCAATTTCTGTAGGGTTGGCATTCGTTTGATGATTACTTGTAAGATCTGCTTAATTGTTTCTTGGAGCTTTCACAACTTAGAGTTGCATTTTGTAGCCAATCCCATATTTGATGGGAAGAGAATTGGATGACGATGATAAGTTAGTAACTCGTAACATAGATGGTCAAAATAATTAGTCACAAAGCTGTTTAATTGAACAACGCAAGTCATATTCATCCTGCATGATCTTTTTCTTCAGAAACATAACCAAGGCAGCCTAAGTAATACGATATAATCTATCCACTTTGGCTGCAGTGAATGAAGGCATGAGCCGGAGGGCTATTCACAAAGCACTCTTTGAATCTGCAGCACTGATTGGAGCTAGTGTGCTGCAAGTCTTTCTCTTGCGTCGCCTCTTCGAGCGAAAGCTTGGCACCTCGAGGGTTTAATGCTTCAGTGCAATTCAGTTGTATCTTTCAGTTATATATTGTAGCATTCTAGAAAGGTTCAGTCCTTCACTATATCTGTGGATTGAAATCTGAAAATTTGATAAGTGCGCTAGAGTAAGTTTTCTAACAGTAAGAAAAAAGGTTTTATCCCTACAGCACAAGTATAGAAACAGTTTTTTATCCCTAAAGCATGTAGTTAACAGACAATTAGTTCTTATAAAAGAGTTCATCATGTCACTGATCATACTGGTCTGCTTGTCAAGTTGAAATATTTTTGGCCAATTTGCATGCCTTGTGCAAAGCCAGATGAAGAGAATATCGATGTTTTGTGTGTTCATTTCAGAAGTTTCTTGCATTCAGTTAGAGAGGATGGTAAAAGAGACGCTAGAATGAGCCGAGGCATTGTAGGTCAAGCAAATGCATTTCATGTTGTAGCCATCCATCATGCAGCTTATTCTTCTGTGGAAGCAAAAGCAATCATCCTTGTCAATATGAGCAAGATCACAAAGTGCATCCTTGTCTCCAAAATCTCAGTTGTTATCAGTCTTTGAAGCCACAACCCAAACACAAAAATGTTGGAAGATCGTTTGACGTGTGTCATCCATGTTAGCTCTACTCTGCTAAACCTGGGAAGAGGGAAAAGCTTGGCCAAGACGAGCATGCCCTGTTTCAGTCTCCTGGTATCATCATTTGCTCATTGGTGGTCCAAGTGAAAGCAGTTTATACTGAAACAAATAATGGTTTGGATCAATGGTGTGGGTACTTTTGGAGAACCGGTGACCTGCCCTGAAGATGAGCTGGTGACTGGGAGAAGTTAATCAAACACAATCAGGTGGTCCGTGTGACTAGTGTTTTTGCGTGCCTGAAGAGTTGTTTTCTGCTTAATAATACCAACATTGATTGTACCTGTGCTCTCAGCATGGCTCCCAAGTGTTTGTTAATATCTTTAGCGATGCGTGCTTGAAGAGTTGTTTTCTACGTAATAATACCAACAATGATTGTACTTGCGCTCCTCGACATGGCTCCCAATCATGTTCGATGTATGGTTGGTGTCGAAGTACTAGATCTTGGCATGATGGGGTCTTGGGGGTTGCATTGCATCAATCCTGTTCGATGTATGGTTGGTGTCGAAGTACTTGATTTTGGCATGATGGGGGTCTTGGGGGATGTATTGCATTTGCTTGGATTGAATATTCCTCGGACTTGATCTTATTAAACTATGATGAAGTTGGAATTATTTGAGTCTTTTGTGGAAGTAAGGCCCTTCAGAAAACGGAGCTTCTGCTTGTGACATGGCTTTTGGTTTGGAAGGGGTAATGTGGTATCTTAAGGTAATGTCGGAGCATAAGCGAATCTTTTGAGTTTCTACAATGATTTAGCAAGAGCTGTTGGAGAGATTCTTGAGTTGTTCGCCAATGTTTATGTTACTTTATAAACAGTAAGGTATGTTTCCCTTCCTAACAACCGGTCTTCTATGCACTCATTTTAGTATGACTTTCTTAAGAGTTCAGTACCAATTTACGAGCTTTCCCCCTTGTTTTGGTGGCAGCTTGTCATACGATAAACAAAGTCCAGCTCTAGTCAGGGCAGGGTAGCTTTTAGAAAGGAAGTACCATTGAATTCTATGATATGATGCATCCAAAGATGTTCAATCTTTTTCCTTTCAGAGTAGATTCTAGTTGTGCCAAATCTTCATTAACTTTGTCATCCAGCCTTCCTGCATGCTTAATTGTGATTTTGTTCTCTGGTGCTGAGCATTCTATGTAGAAGATCTTGCCGTTTTCTCAGGGCAGGTCTTCTCAAGATCAATTACTTGGGCAAGCTCCAATGCGTTGCTGCAAACAAGGACTATGTCGAGCTTGTTATCGACAAGCGATCCAGCAGTATTATTCAACATCACTGCTTCCAAGTTGTTTATAATATTTCACATGGGAGTGGCTAAGTGAAGGCATACATAGGACAACCCTGATCAAGAAACATGCAAAAGCCACCTCCTATGACACATAAAAAACGACCTCATGTGGAGGAGGTTGGTGTTTGAAGTTGGTGGTGAACTATTGAAGTTTGGTGCATTGATTGAAGGCCATGTAGCTAGGGTTGAAGGTTCTATTGCAATATTCATAATTTTATTCGATGATGGGTAAATCTGAAGATGTCTTTTAACCTTTTTTGCTTGTGTGATAGGTTAGGACATTATCATATGTGATACATGAGGAAAAGCAGCAAAGTTGATGTCCAAAGAGATTGCCTTTATTAGGGAGAATTCCAATCCCCTATATTGTGATTAGCCCCATGTGGAACATGAAAATGACCGAAAGGTGGAAAGTGCTTTAGCTAGAAGGGCTTTTTCTAACCATAAGGATCAAACATCTAGGTATATAATAAGGAATTAAACCATCATAGCAATGATATAGAAATACGTAATATGGGATCTCCTCGTCGCAAATATTCAACATTGATATCAACATAAATATATATATATATATATATATATCAACGGACCGGAGATTAAGGCAATCGTTATTAGAAATATTTCGAGAACACCTTACTCTAAAATTTTTCGATGTCTCCTATGTGAAGGAATTTCTGCGCATCACAAGGACTCTGTCACTACAGCTAAAGGCTATCATCATTAGAAAGTTTTGCAAGAACCAACTTATAAAACTATTTGATGGCTTCTATGTGAAGGGATTTCTCCGCATCACAAGGACTGTGTCACAGTCTGTTTAGCAACACCAATCACCCCTTTTTACGCTTGTTGCTAGTAGTGTACAGTTTGAAACAGTGATAGAGAACTATCAGAAGAAGGATTGCTCTTATGAGTTTGATGGGGCCCTCCTTGCTTCCTATGGTATGGAGGACTTGACTTCAACCACAAGCTTCTTCTTTATCATGCATAATGTCACCTATAAGCATGCATACATTGGAGAGGAGACCATGGCAAATAGTAACTTCTTATTAATAGCCATTAACTAAGCCACAATGTGGTCCCAATTGTCCAAAATTTCCATGAACTCATTTCATATGTTTCTTAGATTAAACCCAAACTCCCAAGTGCCTTTTATCCATCTAGCTATGAAAAGTATGGTCATCCATCACCTATAATAATTACTCTCATCTGCATACGTATATTTTACTTAATTTATTTTTTTTTTAATTTTAGAGATGTGAAACAAGAAAAGTGGATATCTGCAAAATTGGCAGGCTATTTATCAAATTATATGAATGGTTAGGGGATTAAAAAAAAAGTAAATAATACCTCTCATATGCAATGTATTTGTTAGAATTTAACCATAAAAAAATAGAGACTTCTTAAGAATCACTGTCGAAGAAATTTCTCATGTTTGAACTAAATTGGCAGAGCATGAATTGGGAAGCTTACTAGCTTTTGAAGATTCTCCATCTTGGATTGAAGATCTGTCCATACCTATTTTTTCTTTTGGTAATGAGAAATTTCTTCGACAGTGATTCTTAAGAAGTCTCTATTTTTTTATGGTTAAATTCTAACAAATACATTGCAGAGCATGAATTGGGAAGCTTACTAGCTTTTGAAGATTCTCCATCTTGGATTGAAGATCTGTCCATACCTATTTTTTCTTTTGGTACAAAGATCTGTCCAGACTTCACTGCTGGCATTTTCTCAAGAGATGTGACAGATTCTGTTGACCAATAAAATAGCATTTTCTCTATAGAAAAACAAACATTTATATACAAAAATTAGCAAGTAAAAGGACAATTAAAAGCTTAATCCCTAGAAATAAAAGAGGAGACAGTAGGAGAGTCAAATAAATTAGGCCCACCTGTGGAACTGACAAAAATAGTTTTGACTAATCATTGAACAAAATAGTTGACCATTTAAGATTTGTTGAAGAACATGATTAATTTTCTGCCCATCTACTAACAATACTGTTTGCATAATCTCTCTAACATGCCTGAGACTTCTGCTGTATGATGACCATACCAACTTTGCAGCAAACAAAAATCATATTTGACACTATATCTGCAGTTTAGCTTAGAAAATAGGGGCAGAGCAAAGGCCAAGCTAACTTGGTCTGAAGACCACAGTTATAGATTCCTTTATCAGTTGGTTGTAATTTACCCATCTCTATATATGAAAACCATTAGGAGTGGCAATGATGATATCAGGAGCATTGTCAACCCATTCTATGAAAACCTAGTTTTTGAACCTTTTCTATTTGTCCAATTGTTGTTTTAAAGTGCAAGTAGTTGTTATAAAGCATGCCATGACTTACATCATCAAAATTATGATATTTTGAATGTACTACATTGTACTAAATATTTTTTGTCTATATGTTAATATTATAAATAACTTAAAAAAAAGTTTAGACAAATTTTTGAAGCAGGTATAGTGCATGCCCATTGATGAAAACCTTATGCCTGGACCATATCTGGTGGACGGTTGGGTCCACTGGGTCAATGGAGACCAGGGATTATGGATGTGGGACTAGTAGTAGCTACTAGGAGTCAAACTTTAGAAAATAAGAGATATATATATGCATGGAAGAAGGGATATATATATATATATATATGTGTGTGAGGGGAAAGTGCTCCAATGACTCCGGCTATCAAGGCAGATAGAGTGGGGTAATGGTCCTAATGATTCCATGGAGCTGACTTTGAAATTTTGATGGTTGTCTCCATGATTTTTGCCTTGCCTGAGAAAAGAAATAATAAGAATAATAATGGCTACTAATTTTCCTATAAAAAATGAGTTATATGTGCCAAACCCACCCACACACCCTATTTGTGCAATTTGTGGATGCCATGTAAGCAAAATTACAGAGAGCCCTGTGGAAGAAATATAAATGTCACACTTTTTTTTGAGATCTTTCAAAGGTGATTCATGATTTCAAAATGACACTTGTGAGAGTGGTTGGGGGCCTTAGTCAAGTAACATGCAATTCATATGCTTGCTGAGGTTGTTTTCTTGAACCTAATCTTTCTCCATTACCCAAAGGAAAGGATGAAGACACCTAGGCATTGCATGATGCCAACAGAGTGAATCCTATGCATTTTATGGTAGAATTAAAGGGGTTTGTTTAACCTTAATTTGAGTTTGGATGTTCTTGTTCTTTGCTAGGTTTTTATTATTTATTTATTACAGCAAAACAATTGATTTAGTTAATAAGTGGATGATTCGGACATGTGCGAGTATTAGTCTTGGCCCTGACCTAACTTTAGACATTGCAAAGAAAATTGCACAATGTTGTGTGCTCTAGAATGGGTTCATGGCTCATACACTTGCTTACCTTGCATTGCAAATCATTTGTTAGCCAGCCCTTTTAATAATTGATTGCGATTTGTATAGTAGCATTGCTTTTATTTCTTATTTTCTATTTTAAAAAAATAAAATTACAAAAATTGGGATTAAAAAAATATGTTCGGTAATTTTTTTTTTTTTTTACAAAAGTTGCTTCTGTCATTTTTTAGAAAAAAATAAAAGTTACTTTCAATTTGTTAAAAAAATATGAAACTCATATTTTTTACCACCACCTATACTATCCCACGTCGCCATTGTTGCAGCCACCATTGTCATTACTACTACCACCCACATCGCCATCACTGCTATCGCCACATTATTGCTTCTGTCATCATGACCTTCGCCACATTGCAATCCTAGTAATCAATGAGAGGAGATTTTTACATGGAAGATAACATTGCAAACATTGGGGGGCCACATAATGAGAGTCTTTGGATGATCAAAAATAAGCTTTACAAAAGGACAGCGGGGTAGGGGGCCATTGCTCCTGCTAATTACCTCTTTTCAATTAAGAAAGTAGAAAAGATTGAGGCAATAATTCTCAATGAACAATCCTTGAATTCTGATCTTCTCTCAAAAAAAAAATCCTTAAACTCTATTCTAAACCACCCACGAGAATTCCTTTTAAGATTCCATGTGTCAGCAATCAACAAACCTATCATGGGGACAGCATCAACAAAACTAAGAAGGTGCTCTCAATAATGGAATTGGAACATCATGCTGGCCTCTTCCATCAGGGATTGCATAGTAAGTGTTAGATTTAAAAATTGCATTTTCAACATTGTAACACATTGACACTAATCGAAATTATTTCCTTCATAATATAATATTGCAAAATATTCAAATTTTATTTGATATTACAGGTTTCTTGGGAAAAAAATGATAGACCAATATTATAGTGGCATACATTCTAGCTATAACCTCATATCTTACCAATTTGTAGGTGAGAATGCTATACCTCTTTATTAGAGGGGGAAGTTGTGAGAGTTATTTTCGAGCAAAGGTTCTAATAGTTATCGACTAGCATATTTGTTATTAGGTAAATCTATTTTTCTTACCAAATTCTCTCTTTTGGATTCGTCACAAAAGGAATGTTGTTCTGCAATTAGAGTAAATTGCAGCTAGTTGTCCTTGTATCAGTCTTTGACCATGCAAAACATTGTCTGCTATGACTGAGGAAAAAAATTAGTAGCCAGCTTCTTAAATTTGAAGGGAAATATGTCAGCAATCAGAATCAATATAAGAACATCGAGGTGCAAACATGAGGAATAATAAACTCATCCACTTAGAACTTGTCTTATAAAATGCATGGATCTTTACATAAAACACTAATAAATTTCACAACTTCACCCAATAAATAACAGCTTTATCCAATTCGATGAGACTTTGTGAGGGTTACTTTCGAACATTTCTTGTCAGGTAGATCAATTATTTTTACTAATATCCTATCTTTCAGATACATTGCAAGAGATGAATGGTTCTATATGATTGAATTTTTTTTTTATTTCCTTCTCTTTTTTTTTGGCAAACTGCAGCTAGTTGTTCTTGAGTGAAAGTAATTCAGGATAAAAATCAGTACGTCGAGAGCTAGCTTCTTAAACTTCTAGACATGCCCGCGATCGAGGAGAACCAGTTCAAGAAATTTAAGGTGCAACTCCTTGCTATTTTTTTTTTTTTTTTTTTTTTTTTTTGAAGAAAAACTTATCCAGCTTTGACCTGACAAATGTCATTGATCCAATTCACTAACACTGTAGAAGTTTCCCTTGGAGCAGGACCAAATCCTCGTCCACAGAAGCTTGAGGCGAGGAATGGAATGGAATCACCAGTGGCTGGAAGAGGCGTAGTCTTTGGATCAAAAAGCTAGAGGAGAAGCGAAACAAAGGCAAGATGTGACATGAGGAGATAATGGTGACGTCCTTCTTATCCCCTCCCACTCGGGATGATGCCATTTATTTGACAGCCCCGTGATTGGTCCGTGCGACTCCTATTCTTAACGTGGCTACGTTGTTTTCTTTTTCTTTTCTTTGAAATACAAAAGAAAAACAAAATGCTATGTGGTTCTACAAGCTCTTCAAGATTGAGACAAACTATAGCTGCTATCTTGGCTTGCATCCTGCACAGATTTGGATTATATCTGGTACGTCTCTCAAAGCGTTCTGAACTTTTTCTTTCCTATACTTGCAAAACTTTGAAACAATTATTGCACGATCCAATAGTTAGCCCGTGAAAGAAGGTGAATCATTTTTTTGCATGAAAAATACAACATGAACCTATCCTGCATGTGCATGTCCATGCAGAATTTTAAAAACTATAGTAATAAGTTAGAAAGAGAGTCCAACTGTGAAAAGAGAATTCAACTAGAAAAAAAAAATTACCTCATGGTAGCAGCTACTAATAGTCATTGCAATAGTTTTTAACTATTTATTTTTCTCCAAATAATGTCAATCAAGCCAATTAATAGTCTCTAACTATATCGGAGTTTATATCTTCTTATTATTATAATAAGAACTCTCAGATTTAGACTCCACTTTATGGTTCGACTTTATTTATTTATTTACTTTAAACACTATAAGTAGAGTTCCAACATAGTACCTTTTTTCCCTCTTTTTCTTAGTATATTTATTATGTGCAGAAAAGTGTCTCTCAAAAGCCATGGATACTCATATCCTCTTTAGTTCCCTCCTACCCCCACTCAAAAAAGCCGCGAAGCCTATCCTCTTTTCCTTCCCTGGCTTTCCTTCCATCAGAAGCTCATATGCATGATACATGCAAAATACTAGTACAATATTGTTGAAACCATATATGCACAGGGAGTGAGGAAGTGGAGTGAGTGAGTGAGGAGAGAGAGTGAGTGAGCACGGAGAAAAACGTACGTAGCGGAAGTGGAGTGAGTGAGTGAGGAGAGAGAGTGAGTGTCTCGGGAAGTGTGCCCAGGTGCGCCAAACTCCGTGCGGTGGTTGGGGCTTTTCCCCAAACACCTGGGAGGGGTCACTGTTCAGCCGGAAACTATGGAGGCTGGTGGGGGGGACGCTGCTCAGCCGGAGACGGGGAAGGAGGGTGGTCAGGCTTCGCGGGGTGTCGGGACTGCACCGAAGTCTCGCTCCTGGGCGGAGGTTGCGAAGGGAGTCCCTCGGCAGTCGGCGTGGACGAGTCACCGGATGCCCCCTCGGGTTTTGGAAATGCTGCGGAGTACGTCGGCCGAGGTGGTGGACGTTCCTGAGGAAGAGCTGGAGGGGAGTCGAGCGGAATGGCAAAGCACGACCGTCATTGTGAGGAGCTTGGGGAGGCCTGTTCCGATTGACTGGGTGGCCAGGGAGTTCAAACGGGTAGGTCGTTTGGACTATAACGTGGAGTGTTTCTCATTGATGGATGGCTTCATCGCCGTCCGGTTCGCCAAGGAGGAGGATCGTGAGGCCGCTCTGAAGAACGGTCCATGGTCGGTGGCAGGCCAACTTCTGGCAATGGAGCGTTGGCGACCCAATTTTGTGCCCGGCGTTGGGGGTATTGATCGGGTGGTCGTCTGGTTGCGTCTACCACGACTGCCCCTGGATTATTGGAGAAGGGAGACCATACTTAGGATAGCGGCCAGCGCCGGAAATCCCTTGGCCGTGGACGGCTTCACGGAGCAGGGGGGACGGTATGGCTTTGCTAGGGTGAAGGTGGAGCTAAATGTTTCGAATCCTCTCAAGCCGGGTATCCTGGTTAGGGGGAAATATGGGGGTGCCGAGGAGACCTTTTGGCAGGGGTTTATCTATGAGAACCTCCCTGCTCCTTGCTCGAGGTGTGGGCGGATTGGGCACTCGTCGTCGGAGTGCGGTTATCCGTCCTCGGTGGGTGGCGAGGCGGAACCGGCAGTGGACCGAGGGAAGGAGAAGGAAGGTATCGGGGCGGATCTCCCGGAGGTTGAAGTGAATACCGGTGGTCCTGTCCCGGAGGAACCATCGGCCTTTGGCCCGTGGTTGGTTACCAATCGCATTTGGCAACAACGGCCGGCCAAAAAGATGCCGCGGAAGAAGGAGATGGCTGGGTCCGGGTCCCGGCCGATCTCGACGGCCACTCCTCCTTGTTCCGGTAAGGGTGGAATGGGGGATGGGTCGGGTTCTTCGGTCTCCCCGATCGACCTGGAAGCTTGGCAGATGCCATCGAAGGTTGCCCGGCGGAGGACTCCGGAGAAGGACGTCACGGCGGCCGGGGCGGGCAAGGGTAGGGCGGGCCCGAGTCAACCCACCCAGGTCGATGGCGCTGGTCCGAGCCGACTCAACCCGTGTCTTAACTTGGAGGCGGGCCAGGGTGTTTGTGGGCTGGATGGTGTGTCGGACCGGGCTGTGGACAGGCCAGGCCCCTCAGCGATGCAGTGCCTCGACGGATTGGGCCCGAGCCCGAGGAAGCGCTCCAGAAGCCCAAGTCGGGCTCTGGGTACGGGAGGCAAGGGTTTGAAAGGGCCGGTCTTCTCCGTCGGGGGGACCCGTCCTCTGCCAACGGCGAAGGCGCGGTCGGAGCTTGACTTCCGACGCAGGAGCAAGAGCTCCCCTCCTCCCCTCTCGGCGGCTCGTCTCCGACCTCCGCGGGCGGAGTGTGAGTCTAGGGGTGGTGGCGAGCATGTCCGGCGTGGTGTGATGGCCCCTTCGACGAAGCTAAATCGTGCTATCTCGGCTGCGGCGAAGCTCTCGGAATTGGGGATGATGGCTCCGGTCGAGGCGACCGGCAAGGAGGGTCGGTTGGATCGAGTGGGGAACCGGGAGTCCGGTGACAGTAGTGAGCAGGTGAACCGAGCCGGCAGCTCCAAAACGTCTTCACAGGCTTTTCCGGCTCACCTGGCTCGGGAGGAGGGAGGTCTCTCTGGTGTTGTGAAGATGCTGGGTGCCGGGAAACAGGTCGCCAGTGAAGTTGTGGGCGGTACCAAGTCTCTTCCAGGAGGTGGGCTGTTGGAGGGGCCTGTGGAAAATGGTGAAGTTGCCGGGGACTCTCCGTGCCAATTAGCACAACCGGGCTTCGGGATGGATCGGCAGGGTATTGTGAATCAGCTGTTGGCAGCAGCTAAAGGGGCGAGTCTTGCAAAGTTGGAGAAGGTTGGTGCTATGGAGGAGGTGGTGTTCCATGATTGCAATCCCGGGGTAGGGGGTTGTGATGCATCCTTGGGTGCCCAATGAAGGTTATCTTATGGAACTGTCGTGGCGCGGGGAAGCCTTCTTTTGCCCCGGCCTTTTGGAGGATTGTGCAGTTGCATAGACCGGAGATTTGTGTACTGCTTGAGACCCGTTTATCTGGGAGGAGCCTTCAGAAGGCCAGGAGGGCGATACCTCGATCGTGGGGCTTTTATGCTGTGGAGTCTAGCGGTTTGTCGGGTGGTATCATTGTTACGTGGATGCAGGGTGCTTGTAGTTTGGATGTGTTCCATGTGTGTTCTCAGGAGGTGGTTATGGTGATCTCGGAGGGTAGTGGAGGTTCATGGGTGCTTTCTGCGGTGTATGCCAGTACTGACTTCAGGGAGAGACGGATACTGTGGGATGAGGCCTCTCAGTTGATTAGTCAGGGGTACCCTATGTTGATGGCTGGTGATTTTAACTGTATTGTTGATCCTCAGGAGAAGAGGGGGGGGAGGCCTTTCACATTTGAGAGGAAGGTCATGGAGTTCCAGGACTTTCTGACCTCGAATGGATTGATTGACTTGGGGTTTTCTGGGTCTAAGTTCACATGGTGCAACAATCAGCAGGGCCAAGCTAGAGTATGGGAGCGACTTGATAGAGCCTGCGCGACCGCTGGGTGGATTCAGACCTTTCCGGACCATCATGTGAGCCATCTGCCCAGGATTGCGTCGGACCACAATCCAATACTGGTGAGTACAGATTCCTACTTTCCAGTTCATGCCCCTTTTAGATTTGAAAAAATTTGGCTCTGTTATCCACGGTCATGGGAGGTGGTGAGGGAGGCATGGAGTGCTCAGGTGAGAGGAGATGCGATGTATCGGGTGTCCCGGAGATTGGAGCTAACAAGAAGACGTCTGAGGAGGTGGAATCGTGAGGAGGTGGGAGATATCCTCAGGAGGATAGAGGAGTCAGAGGGGGCCATAGCCAGGTTACACGCCTAGGAGGATCAGGGGGGCCTTGCGGAGGAGGAGCTGGGGGACCTCCGATCCTTATTGGCCCTGCATGACGGTCTACTTAGACAGCAGGAGACATTCTGGAGACAGAAATCGAGGGTACAGTGGATTGTGGAGGGGGACAGAAATACGAGGTTTTTTCATCAGGCGACGGTTATCAGGAGGCACCAGAACAGGATTAGAGTCCTCCGGGATGAGGAGGGGCAGCTGTCGGAGGATCCGGAGATGATCCAGAGGATTATGGAGAGTTTTTTCAGGGCCAGGTGGACAGAGCAGTCTACTGTTGGGAGCCTAGCAGCTGTACCTCCGCCAGTGGGCAGGGTGTCACAGGAGGAGACAGTAGCTCTGATTAGATCGGTGACGGAGAGGGAGATTAGAGAGGCGGTGTGGTCCCTCAAGGGGGACAAGGCCCCTGGGCCGGATGGCTTCCCACCTTTGTTTTTTCAGAGATATTGGATGGTTGTTGGGCGCGATGTGACGGCAGCCATACAGCAGTTCTTCAGTACAGCAGTGATGGCAGCAGACTGGCAGAGGACCTTCATCACTCTGATACCGAAGCGGCAGGATGCTACGGAGCCGAGCCATTTTCGTCCGATTAGCCTTTGTACTACTCTGTACAAGGCTATAGCGAGGATTCTTGCCGCTAGGTTGAGGGAGGTTCTTCCTAGGCTTATTAGTCCGGAGCAGGGAGCTTTTTTGGAGGGGCAGAGTATCTCGGATAATGTGATGATTGCCCAGGAGTTTATGTTTGATCTTGACAGGGCTCCGATGAGGAGGAGCTTGATGGGGATCAAGCTTGATATGGAGAGGGCCTATGATAGGGTTCGGTGGGATTTTTTGCAGCAGTCCCTGCAGGCATTTGGTTTTCATGAGACTTGGATCAGGTGGGTGATGGGCTGTGTCCGTGTTCCTTCTTTTGCTATCTTGGTGAATGGCTCACCGTCCCACTTCTTTGTGTCTTCGGGGGGGTTACGTCAGGGCTGCCCTCTATCTCCTCTTTTATTCATTCTCTGTGCAGATGCGTTGTCCAGACTCCTACACCAGGCAGTGGCGGCTCAGGAGTTGGAGGTTTATAGACCGACGGTGGGGGCTGCCCCGATATCCCACCTGCTTTTTGCTGATGACTGCTTGCTTCTTGCCAGGTCGTCGCGGCAGGTGGCCCGGGTTATTTGTCAGATTCTTCGGGATTATTGTGCAGCTTCGGGTCAGCAGGTCAATTTGGCCAAGTCTGCTGTTACTTTTAGCCCGAAGACCAAGGAGGCGGTGAGGCGCCCTATATTGGAGATCCTGGGAGTGGGTGCGCAGGTGGGCAAGATGGTTTATTTGGGGGTCCCTCTTTCGGGACAGCGGTTACGACGCGGGGATTGTACTTTCTTGGAGCTCAGTATCAGGCGCAGATTGGAGGGTTGGCAGATGCACTCTTTATCTATGATGGGTAGGATCACTCTGGTTCGTTCAGTTCTTTCCTCTATTCCCATTTATCTGCTTTCCAATGCCATTATTCCAGTTACTGTTCTGAGGTCCCTGGAGCAGTTATTTAGGAACTTTATCTGGGGGAGGCACAGTGGTAGAGGTGGGGTCCACCTGATGGCTTGGGATGTTGTATGCCAGCCGACTAGTCTTGGAGGTTTGGGGGTGCAGTCTCTGGTAGCGAGGCGGGAGGCCTTAGTGGCTAGACATGCGGCGAGATTTGTGCTCGAGCCTGAGAGCTTGTGGTCCTCATTGATGAGGGCCAAGTATGGCGACTTGGTTCCCGGGGTGCGGGGTGGTCGGCACCATTCCCCGGTTTGGAGGGAGATGTGTGCTAGAGCCATGCTGGTGCTTCCGGAGATCAGATGGATCATAGGTGACGGACGCTCTGTTGATGTGCTGGAGGATAGTTGGGTGACGGAGCTACCGCTTTGTCGGTTGCCGACTATGGTGGACTCGGCGAGATTAGCGGGCTCCAGGGTCAGTGACTTGTTGTCTTCAGAGGGGGGACGGTGGAGAGTGGAGTTGATTCAGGAGGTTTTTGGGGAGCAGCTGGCGGAGTCGGTTCTAGCTCTTCCGGTTCCCTCTGGGGGAGGGGTTGACAGACTAGTGTGGTTGCCGTCCGGACGGTCGCGGATTCGAGCTAGAGATCTTCTTGCCTTGGTCAGGTCGGAGCCAGCACGCCAGATTGAGGTTGGTTGGATATGGAGGCTGCGGATTCATCCTCGGGTGGCGTTATTTATTTGGAAGGTGGCCTGGGGTTGCCTTCCAACGAGGAGCTTGTTAGTGCGACGTGGCATGATGATGTCTCAGTGCTGTGAGGAGTGTACGGTTATCGAGGAGTCGACCGAGCATGTCCTTTTGCAGTGTCCCAGAGCCCGGGAGATATGGAGGAGGTCACCGATTCCATTACCCGACTCGGTGGTTTCTGTGCAGGATATGATTCAGCTGATGAGAGCATCCATGCGGAGTCCTAGATTGGTCGAGGCAGGGATTTTTGTGGCATACTTGTCCTACTATATCTGGTTGGATAGGAATGCCGGTCTGTTTGAGGGGAGGAGGTCGCATCCGAGGACGGTGGCGGATAGAGCGTTGCTACACGCGAGGGAGGTTATTGCGGCTTCCGTTGGGTTTTCTTCTGGGTTTGCCAGGGACATCTGGGGTACCCCTTACGCTGTTTCAGCGCCCCGGTTTGCCCATGTTTCTTGGGTACCCCACCCCTTGGCTATCTCAAAGTAAACTTCGACGGGAGTCGGTCTCTGGATGGTGTGACTGGAGGTGTTGGGTTTGTGATCAGGGACCATCTGGGCAGGATGATAGCAGCAGGTGGTAGGCGGGCGCCAGGTCTTACTGTGGTCGGTGCAGAGCTACGGGCTGCGTGGGAGGGCATATCTTATGTATGGCAGGTTTTGGGGGTGGAGCGGGTCTACCTCGAGGAAGACTCATCCGTGGTCATTGACTGGCTCCGAGGGGCGGATCGGTTTGGGGATGGTCACCCTCTCATCCGAGAGACCCGCAGGATGATCCAGCTGATGGGTGATTGTCAGATTGGTCACGTGTTTAGGGAGGCGAACAGGTCCGCTGACTGGGTCGCCTCCTTTGTTGCTCGGCACTCTGGAGATTTTCTCTGGACGGAGGCTTCAGATGCCCCTCATCCTTTGTATCTTTTACTTTCTCGTGATATGGCTGGTTGTACTCACGTTAGATTTATATGAAATGAGTAGCCGTTTTACCAAAAAAAAAAAAAAAAAAAAAAAAAATATATGCACAGTAATGACTAATGATGATCATTGTTGTTGAGCAATATATAACTTATATTTGAATTATTGTCATATAATAATTCATTATTACACTAATAATAACAACTTGTAAGATTAATAATAGCAAATTGTAACAATTTTTAGCATAGCTTGTTGGCTTTTTGCTGTTTTTTTTTTCCAAACAATTGGAATTATTATCATGGTGTGGTGCATCCAATGATATGTGCTGATTATCTTGTATGCCTGCTCTAGAGAAGAACAATTAACATAGAAGCTGGTTATTGTTGAAGACAAAGCATTAATGGTGATCATTTTGAAGTGAACTAATTTGTATTAGTTAAGTTAATTTGATCATGGAATTAATTATGAAAATAATATATATATATATATATATATATATATATATATATATATATATATATATATATATTACCATCTAACTTATTGACTTTAGACATGTGAAAATCAAGGAATACACCTTATAGCATGTGATTATTTCATGAAAAAGATAATATACACAAAAGGCAATGCATAAAGAAAAAGAAACAATGCTAAGATATAATGTAAGATTCTTTATTGCCAAAAAGCAACCAGTCCATGAAGGATTTAAATCTTCCTTTGATTTTAATCATATGTGGATAAGGGTCTAGTTGGTGAATCATGACTCCTAGTTAATGGTGAAATGGTACATAAAAATAAAGGTACTTCAATCTAAAATGGAAATAAGGCTAGTGAACTATGAACTCAAATTATTTAGTTAATACTGAGGTGTACTTCATCTTTTCAACTATTTCTATTTTTTGAGAAAAAACACTATTTTCTCTCTTTAACTTCATTCACATGCTTCGTGTTATTTATCACATAATCACAATCAATCTAATTTATGATAATGATAAATCTGAGATCAAGAAGTCCATAATCATGACAATTTTGTCTTAATTATCTGGCTTTTGGCTTTACAAATCCTTAATTCTTATTTGTCATTATTTTTATCACCTGATACCATTGGTCTTATTACAAGTTTTCTAAAATCAATTCTAACAATTTTTGTTCAAACCTTTATTGGTCTTGGCCTACTCTTTCTAGATCTTTTCATTTCTTTTTGAAACAAAAAAGCATTTGAAAGTAACCCGATTTTTTTCAGAGCATGCAGCTAAGAGGCAATTTGAGCTAGCATGTAGGTCCCAGAATTGCTGGCATACTTCAAGTTATACCAATGAAGCTAACTCAAAAGTAGTATTCAAGCATCCAATCTCTCGGTTGACTATAGCAATAAAAGTGGATCGGATAATATGCATACAGATCCATTTTCGTATCCGAATTTCTCTGAATATAGATAGAAAAATTGAGCATCCAACTAATATCTATATCCATATCCATCAAACAAAATTGGATATAGATATGGATAGATAACTATCCGATACATATCCAAATATTTGATTCCATGTGTAGCCCTATTTAATTTTATATATCACTCATGAACTTTTAAACAAAATAAATGATCATATTAATATACTATTAACTTGATTTATTATCCACTTAGTTATATCTTTGATTCTGTAGGCATGCATAAAGTTTAATTACCCTATTTATATCCATATGTATATATATATATATACTTTTGTTATCTGATTTGTATCTGTATCCGTTTAAAATTAACAAATATAGATATAAAATTTTAAATCTGACTAACATTCATATCTGTAACTATATTCGTCAGACAAAACAAATATAAACATGGATATACTAGTATCAGATTTATATCCGATTCAATTTTATCTCCAGTTGACTATATTTAATTCTTCTATATAGTATTTAACATTGATCCTGTCATAGTTAGGCCAATGTTTTTTACGACATTTGGCATACATTTGCACATGTTTCTGTATATTCTTTTTGGCATAGAGTTACATCTAAATGCACGCGGATCGAGAACTAAACAGTAAAACACTATAATTGCCAGAAACAAGATATAGCTATTGGAATCTAGGGGTGGGGATAAAATTTCTAGTCAGCAAGGACTTATTGTTGCATGGCAATCAAATTTCCCTTCTAGGATCTCAAGCCCCTTACTTTTACTAAATAAAATTGAGTATGTGAGATGCATGTGAGGAAGAGCATGAATAACAGTGATTAAATAAGAGAAAGCATTGATGGCTATTGTTGCTGCCGGATCTCGGAATGCTGATATAGATCGCCTCTATGAACTTGCAAGACAACAAGAAGATTTACCAAATTGATTCCGATCAGTCATCCGATGCTTAAGTCAACAAAATTTCTTTGATGAAATAATAAAGGAAGAAAAAAAGAGAAGGAAAGAAGAAAAGAGAGATATAGTCTCCTCCCAGGTTCAGATTATTCACCTTTCTTTGCTAAAAACATTTGGACTTATTTATAGCTCTGTCATGACCCAACGGTTGAGGTTGCTGAGCGAAGCTGGAAAGTGCCGATCTCAAAGGTCTAACGCTTTTGCTCTGCTTGGCCTGTTGTCCATGCATACTCGAGGAAGTCGGGCTGGAATGCCCTAGAAGAAACTTGGATTCGTTAGGATCATCATATAGGCCGTGAGCTAAACAAATCCTCATGTACCATATCATACCGGTTATTAATTACCACAACCGCAATGATCCCTATCTAGTAAATAAACTCCCATATATAACTAATACATATTGCTTGTTTTTCTTCCTTTACTAAATGTAAAATTATTCATCGATCGATAGCTAGCAATATTTTAGTACAATTGGGGCTCAATGACGGTCGATGACGGCATAAGATAATTTATGTTATAACAGTTGACACAAGTAGCTAGGTTTTATCATCTTTACGCCAATCAAGTGGTGCATTCTAATCAGTTCATGTCGGATAACAAATGGTTGCAATTTTTCACTTGCATTGGAACAATTTGCAATGATTCCCTCGAAAGAGACGCATGTCATTTCTTGATTAGGTGTCTTGTCACAAATTTCATGATAGGGTGGACGTAATCTAGTTTGAAATCAAACACCTTGTACTAGATGGCCCCAACCCCCGTGACCTCCAACAAAACCACTGCGGGGGCAAGAAGCATGCACTCCTGCCTCAGTCCTTTGAGGATTCTCTTGGCCATATCTTTTAAGGCTCTTGTTTGCATCTTGCATGTCAGTTCTTGTAAGCTCTGCGTTTGAGAGAGAATATTTTGATACCTGCCTGCTTGGGTGGTGTATGACATCAGCCTTCCAAAGTGCACTTGATCTTATATTATTAAGCTATATGCAAGTCCTTCAATTATTAACATGTTTCCAATATCTATTCTACAATATAATATAAACTCCTACAATTTATCTACATATAAGGCACTTCTGTTGCACCACATAACCCTAGAGCCTATAGCTTTAGTTTTAACAAAACTTATAAATATGGGCTTCGATAACCTTTGATTATTCGGCATCTTTAGTTTTTCAGAAAGAAAGGATGGAAACCATGTAGATAAAGGGATGGACTGCCCAAAATTATTTTTCCTGCTCCCTTTAAATATCCACTCTTCCAGTCATGTATATAATGAGAAAAATCTTAGAGTGAAGCATGCATGGAGTCCAGCAGAGCAACATGCAGCTGGACTCCCAAAGCCTTGGATGACAACTCTTAAGGCCAAAGGAAAACAAAAAGAAAAAAGAAAAGCGCCAAGAATAAGAAAGGAAAAAGTTTAGCATCTATGGGAGAAACTTTTTCCAATGCCACTTAATATTAACCAGAAAAAGTCATCTAATATAAGTTTTATTCATAGTATCCCAACAGTAAGAGTACCCCAAGTGTAAGAATTATATTGAAAGCAACTAAAAAGACCTATTTTCTTTTTTTACAATGAAAATACCAAAATATATATATTAAGTAAGTGAAAATAGGAAATTTCTCTGACATACTACCAACGAGTCCATAAATATGTTTAGATTTCAATTTTTTTAAGAAAAGTATTTTTTTTTATTTCTTAAAAATTAAAAAACAAAAAAAATAAAAGTAAGTGGCTAATGCTTAAATAGTGTGTAAGTTGTCATTGGCGCCACCTTTTGATTTCAAATCTCTTTAGAAAAGAAAGGTGGGCTAGGAGACTCAAATAATTCATACGGACATGCAAAGCCAACCACGGGATGCCATCCAAAAACATATAAAGTGAGATTCTTTTGTTCGTGCCTCGAATTCATGGGAACTCGAATGATATGTCAACAGCCACACTTGAGACTCTCAAGACGGAGACCCTCACTTGTCTCCACGATGGGAAGCACTTGTGATGACTAACTCCAAGCACCATGTTACACGTAGCCCACTCCCACCATAATTATCAAACGTCTCAAATCGAACTTCTCCACAGAAAAAAGCTGTTTGAGAGAGAGAGAGAGAGAGAGGAACACTGATCATGCCTGTAGCTCACTTGCATGGTCACAAAGGGCAAAGGAGATGATGCAAAAGCTTTGGTCAATGCTATACCTCTTTATTACTTTTCTTTGGACTAGTTGATGAGGCTCAGACATTAATAAATGCAATGTTTAGATTAAAAAAAAAAAGCTTCTTACAAACGCATTGTTCATGCCTTCCATGTAGGCAGCTAATGTTTCTGACATTCTCATTGGATCATAAATTCCATGCATATCTAATCCCAGTGAATCATGACTAGGGTGTTTCTTACAAGGTGTCATTAGGGATGTGTGGTGCAATGAGAGATAATGGGAAACAACAAAATCCTAAGTACATGAGTCTCTTTTTTTTTCTTTCTTTTGATATAAATCCTAAATAAATAAGTCAAGACTTTCTGCTAGTAACCGAATCAGTATATATGATTCTTGCCTTTTTATTTGGTACAAGAATTGGATTGGATCCATTATTCCAAAGGTTGGTACAGGTTGAGGAAAGAATCCTAAATCCTACAAATTTAGATTCAGATATTGTCTTTCATGTTTCAGACCCCAATGATCCAATCAACCAATGTGCAATATCAAATATTATATAAGTTTAAAATCCAGATCCATGATTTTATCATTAAAGAAGAAAACAACCATAACCATGATCCCCTTGCAATCAGGATATATGACAAACTTACAAATTTACCTTGGCGATTCCTACCAAGTAGATGCATAATAAGGCAATTATCATCTCTACCAAAATCCTCTACTTAATTTTGGATGACCATTTTTTTTCCCATTTCTGCATGCTTAACAATTTTACTAAGAAAAATGGGCATGCATGATGAGACTTGGAAAGAAGAAGGAAAAGAAAAGGCACAACATTTTCCAAGCTTCACATTGGAATGGTGCATCTTTGTCAGGGGTTGATTTGATGCCATTTTCTTGAAGCTGGTTTTGGGGACTAAAGTAAGAGAGCCATGAGCTTGTCCCAGAAAGACAAACAGGGAACTGGCCATCTGTTTGCATCTTTCTACCACCCCATCCAACCTATGTGAAAGCCAAGTTATCCACCACTTCCAATGCAATCTCCAAAGCCCTTCATGAAATATGGAAAACAAATAAAAGAACAACAACAAAAAAAAAAAAAGACAACTCACCCCAGCAAGGGAAAACAAAACAAGCTCACCTCTTAAAAGAGCTCCAATCTAAACTATTAAACCACTTTGCTAACTGCAACAACCCCCTGACCTCATTTTCTTGTGGTTGTTGGTCTCAATATCCCCTTTTGACACTCCCCTCCCTCCCTCCCTCTGATTAATGGGTCTACAGTGGTGAGTAAGCAAGCGTGAGAGCCACTAATATGCTGCCAAGTGTAGGCTTATTATGGTGCCACCTGGCAATTGAGTTCCTTGCAAGTGATGCAACTGTGAGCAATAATAGGGTCACAGGGGTTGGGAAGGGAGAGAAAGGAATCCAATCTATAGAATGTGGGAAAAGGATTGTACATGGTCTTATGAACAGTCAGAGGACCAAGGATGAAAAGAAACCACCACCTTAAAAGAGGGAAAATTTGGACATGAAAACCACCAGACAGTTAAAACACCTCAAATAGACAGTAAATTTCTGCAAATCAATAGCTTGGATTTTTTATTTTAAGTTTTACTCTTAACCAAGTCTATTCAACAACTGTAATATAAATATTTATTGCTATAATGATGATGATGATAAGTTTTTTTTTTTGGTAAGATGTTTATGTTTTTTTTTATCTCTCTCTCTCCTTCCCAGCCCTTCTCGACTCCAGTCATTCACTCCCAAAACCAGTAAAAAGATTCATGGATTTCTAGGCCTTTTTACCATTCCTTCAAAGCTCCAACGTTCTCTTCTCCTCCATTTGTATTTGAGAACCCAAAACCCCAAAATTCTCACCTTTTTCCTCCCCTTCTCTCATGGATCCCAATACCTGGTAAAGGCTGGAAAAAGACAGTATACTGTCAAAAATCCTTGAAAACAGGCAGTAAATTTAAAAAGTTGGTATCTTGGGCCTCGTATATTATCTCTCTCTCTCTCTCTCTCTCTCTCTCTCTCTCTCTGCCCTTTCAACTCCAATCCCCTCCCCTTGCCCAAACCCAGTGAAGAGAAGGGAAGACCAATGATAGCCTAGCCCTTTGTGTCAACTCCCATCTTCGTCCGCCACCCATCGAGCGACCTCCTCAAAATCCCATCTTCCCTTGTTTTCTTGACTAAAAATCCCACCTTTCCTTCTGCCATGGATCCCAAGGGCTCCTCCAAGCTGCCCCAAGAGGTGCCCAAGTTCCATCAGGCCCTGGGCCTCCCCCAGTCTGACAAGAGGGAGTCCACCACCACCACAGCCTCCACAGGCTCGGAGGCCAGAGACCTCGGCAGAGCTCCCGAGAGAGAACTCCAGATAGTGACCGCCGCCGAGAAGGAGGAGCAAAGGCGGCAGCTTGCCCCCAAGCGCAGCTCCAACAAGGACCGCCACACCAAGGTCGACGGCCGCGGCCGCAGGATCCGGATGCCCGCCCTCTGCGCCGCCCGCATCTTCCAGCTCACCCGCGAGCTCGGCCACAAGTCCGACGGCGAGACCATCCAGTGGCTCCTCCAGCAGGCCGAGCCCGCCATCATCGCGGCCACCGGAACCGGCACCATCCCCGCCTCCGCCCTCGCCGCCGCCGCCGCCGCCCCCATGTCCCACCCCACCGCCGCCTCCCCCACCGGCCTCCACCAGAAGCTCGACGACCTCGGCCAGGGCGCCGCCGCCAGCCCCCGGCCTAATTGGGCCATGCTCGGGCCCAACATCGCCCGCTCCCACCCGGGCCTCTGGCCGCCGCCCGTCGGTGGGTTCAATTCCGGCTTCGCCCCCTCCACCTCGAATCTTGGTAGCGGCGGGGACGCATCGGCCGGGAGCTTCATGCAGAGGATGGGCCTGCACGGGCTGGAGCTGCCTGGAGGGAACCTTGGAGCGATGAGCTTCGCGTCGATGCTTGGCGGGCACGGGCAGCAGCTGCCGGGGCTGGAGCTTGGGCTGTCGCAGGACGGGCACATTGGGGTGCTCAGCCAGCAGGCCTTGAGTCAGTTCTATCAGCAGATGGGGCAGGGGAGGGGAGTGAGTGGGGCTGCAAGCGGTCAATTGCAGCAGAACCACCACCAGCAGCAGCAGGCTCGGTCGGCGGAGAATGATTCGCCAGGGTCAGGGCAGTAGATGGATACATGGGTTGTTGAAGAGTTCTAGAGGAGAATTTGGACAATTAAGAGAGAGAAATTGACAAGCTTTAGCGGAAGAGAGTAGCAAAATTTGATCTTGTTTTCTTTTTTCGGTTGGTTGATTGGTTTTCTTCTGTGTGTGACTTCGACAGCAATTCAGAGAAAGTGAGATGAGAGGATCCAGTCATTGATGGCATTGTGTATTGAGTTATTGGGTCTGCCTGCTTCTTCTTTCTCCGCACGATTTCACCCGAGTCTCCAAATTCGGGTACTTTTCCTTCTTTTAGAATATTTGAGTTGGTTCTCTTTTGCCGCTCTTGGGTTGTAATATTTCGGTTTTGGGTTTGGAACATGCAGGTGTATATTAACAGAGCTGAATAGATCGGATGGAACTGAATATCTTGTTTATCTCGAGGTGTGTAGATAAGAGTTCTAGCCATTTTCAGTAATTTTTGCTGTTAGGTATTGATGGAGTTGTGATTGGCTTGTTTTGTGACAAATAAATATTGGCATTTCATATATTCATTTGTGAGATTCTCTGCTTGATATGAAGAGAGTACTTCTTTTCTTTGGAGATGCCCTGCTATTTAGCAACACTAGCAAAGCCCGGTCTATTTGCCTATGAATGACTTTAGCTCTGCTATGTTAGTTACTATCTTGGTGTACATAGAATTGATCTTTTGATTTCTGAGTATGCTTAGTGGGTTGAGAGAATCTTTCAGCAGATTCGTCTCTGGCATGACTGTGATCTATATAGCGAAAACCTTAGGCACTTTCTTTTGTTAACGTCTAGTGGTTATGCTATCTTCACCATCTTCATCATGGACACCTGCAGAAACTTGAAGGGGCTGGAAATTTACCAAATCCTGAAACCTGAAATGCTTTTGGTTCTATAATATGATTCTTTTCATAGCCCATTGTTATGATTCTGTTTGTAGTCCTATTCTATGTTATTCAGTTTTCCCCTATATAAATAAACATCAATTTGCTTGTGAATTAGAAATGCTGGAAATTTCATGATGTTACCAACTGTCGTATGATGAATAGTTAAGTCCTTTCAACATGAGCTTGGATACCCCTTAGTTGGATTTTTTGCTTTGGTGGTTCATGTTCTCTTTTACTTAATCTTTTGCTTAGGTAACTGATTAGTTTTGGTCATGCTTCGGCTAGAACTCGCTAAAACCAATCATGACTGATACTTTAGAAATTATATTGCCTTTTGCTGTCATTCGGGGCTTATTTCCTTGTTTCTTTAAGTATATTTGTTTAATTAGTGTCGATTCTGTGTAACATTGTTTCTTTATTTATTTTTCTGGTTATAAGATGGGGTCTGACTCTCATGGTAGCATTTCTCATCTACATGAATTATTTTTGCTGGTAATTTTTGAAATAATCCAAGTTTTATCAGTTATATTCATAAATATTTTTAAGTAAGAAAATAGTTATATTCTCCCGATTCTCAAAAATATATAAATAGATAGAGATAAAAAGCTGAAATAAATTGTACTTACCAATTAATAAAAATATCAGATAATAAATTGGAAGAGAGAAGAAAATCATGATTTTCCACATATAATTAGTTTCCTTGGGAATTCTAAGTATGGAATTGGAATGTTTCAGTTCTATTCAAAATTTAGACAATCAATTGCCCAGAAATGCTACTACCGACCTGTGGTTATAAACCTGGCCTTCAAGAATCATTCTCTTAAGATTGAGTATAGATTTGTTGTAATTTTTGGGAACATTGGAAGCAATGAGGAGTTAACTTCCAAGGGACTCAAGTGAATTAATGTTTTTCATGTTCAAGAGTTTTTTAGGGTTGAGAGACCTTGTCAAGAGAAAGAAGAGAAATGAGTCCAGACAGAGTTGATCTAGCCCCCTCCCAACTCCCCCACCCCTCCTGTTGAGCATCTGAGCTCAAATTGCAATTAGGTGCGCCATATATAATTGTAGTCTTATTTTCAAACTTAATAAATTGCAACATAATTGTTAACACTTGGTATTGATATGATCATTAATGTCATATTAAGTTGATATCCATATGCACTTTTATACCTGTGGATTTTATTCTTGTAGATGTATACATAGTTATTTATCAGGTGAGTAGATTTGTTAAACAATTGGAGAACATATAATATTTTAAATTGATGTCTAGCATTATTTTTTCACTGGTTTTCGGTAGAACATTAAATTCTTTATAATTTTACACCTTGCATCTGAACCCACAAAACCATACACCTACTGATTGCTAATTCTTTGACTGAAACTCTGGCTAAAAATGCCAAAAATGAAACTTCATGGGACTGGCTGAACCCTAAACCGAGTTTTGAACCTTGCTTAGGTGATTGATCAAAACAACTCTAGAGAAGAGGGAAATGGTATATAATATTGTTGACTCAGAGAGCATTTGTTATTAGTCCCATGAGAGGTGATGTGGTGGATGCTATAGTATGAATGAAAATATAAGTAATACAGTAATGAGATTGTTGAAAAAAAGTTCAATTATCTCTTCATTTTAGGCTTTTCTTTCTATTTGGATAGAAAATCTTTCCTCCGGCAATATATCCATCTACATTAGTTTAGGAAAGCTTGATGAGAAGAATACTATTGAAAAATGTAAGAATAGTCAGTTTTATGTCAAACTGCTGCATTTTCATTTTTAATTTCTTCTCTGGAGATTCAACTTACCTACTCCTTAGGAGAGTGAAGGGTTGTTCCCCTGCTTGGGAGAAGCAATGTTCCCATATCTTGGTTAAGGGTGGTCAGTCTGATGTTTGGCAGTTGCATTTTTCCCTTTTTTCCTGCTCCTCCCCTGTGGAGGTTCAAACCTGACCAGCTAATTCTTAGGAGTGGAGGGCTGGGTGCTCCTGGTTCTTGTGTCTCTAGAAATTTGGATTATAGTAGATTAACATCTTGGTAAATTTAGTAGTCATTATTCATTCAACTCATGTATTAACCTCACTATTTTCAATTAGTATCAATAATTGAATTTCCAAGAATACCTAGAAAGCATGTTAAATTAAGTAGAAATCATGGCATATGATAAAAACTCATTGACAATCTCATCATACTAATTATATGGAAAAGTACTGCTTCTGCTCATCTTCATGCCAATTATCTTTCCAACAAAATATGGCAAGAGCAAGGTTACCTATGAAATATTTGGCAACTGATGTTGAAGCTTGTTCATCTAGAGTATCAGGATAGTCTACCATAGAAGGTAGTAAAGAAGAGGGAAGGAAGACTTGATAGGAATACTTTGCAGTAAATGGGCTTGATTATGGGGTGACCTCTGGTGTGGAATTATTAATTATTTTTGCCCCACTTGCTTAGTCACCAGATAGTTAGGGTTTGGTCCTCATCGAAGAGATTGTCATGAAGATGTTTGTTTGCTGTGTAAGACCACATTTATTTAAAGTTAATGTGGAACCTAATTAGTATGTCCAACATATTTGGTTGTAGGAGTAGTTAAGTGGCTATCATTAAGGGGATATGCATGTATGAACCAGTATTGCATGGATTTGGACATGAAGATTGGACATAGACATGTGTCCAAGTGTCTGACTTTGAAAGAGAAGAAAAGGAGATGCATGGATTTGTAGAAAAAATAGTTTTAACTAATGTGTGTGTGTATTGTATACAAGAAAATATTAAAAGATATTATTTTCCTTGGTGTTCTGATGTGCGTGTTTCTCATACAAACTTCCCAAATAGCTTTAAGTTTCTTAGAAAACTGACATTTTGTAAAGTTATTTGAATACCTAAATTCTTGATTGAGCTTTAAAAGGAATGAGCTCAGCTCACTTTTAACACTATTATAGCCGGCCAAACTCATTCTTGGTAGAGTCAAATTCTCTAACAATTTTTAGAAGCTGCGGTATGACAAGTATCCAAGTGTTTGATGCATATCTGATCTGGTTACTATGCAACATGAATTGTAGGAGTTGGATGGAAATGTCCATGTAACAGATGTAGGAAGTTCCTTTTTATGTCTGCCAGATTTTGAATACCAATTGAGATTCTTATTTCTTGGCTAAATGAGATTAGAAAATTTTTAGGATGTTAAATAAACTAGGATGTGAAGTGAGTAAATTCAAGGTATCAATTAATTGTTCTCCATCCAACCGATATCTTTTTCTAACATGATATTCTAGAACAAGTGTCTTTTTTTCCTATAGCATTGCATTGGTGCACTCAAGTAGCAATGGAGCATTTTTTCATGGTTTTTGTGAGACTTTGGAAAGGAGTCTTATTACCATAAATTTTAGAAGTAGGTGACAAACTATTATGGACTTTGTGCACCACATTTTTTGCATTGTTATAGAGAATTTACAGATGTATTTATGCCTGGCTGTTGCATAATAGTAATTTGGTTTAGGCACATGGTGCAGAGTGGAAGATATAGAGCATAAAGCATAGGACTTTAACATGGTGTGTAAAGCTTTAGTCATGGTAGCTTGTAGTATTGCATGAGGAAAGATCATCCTCCACAAAAAGAAACTTCATTGTTTGGTTTTGGGCTGTTAAGTACATCTTTGTGTCTCTAATTGGGGATTAGAGACGGGAACCCCAAAGTAATAGAATGAGTTTGAGTATAGCCAGTGATTGGATTGGAGGTTGTGATGAAGGGGAAGAAGAGGGGGAGGATCTAATTGGGGTGGAGCAAGGGCTATCACTGGTTTGAGGTGGGTTGGAGATGGGGATCTAATGGAGGAGGGAGAGGAGGATATGATGGGTGGTGGGGCTCCAAACAAAAGTATGCTCAATGACAGTGATCTTGCTTTAGATTCAGGTGAATAAGAAGAGGGGGAGGTGGGAGGAAGAGAGTAGAGGGAGGCGAGTAAGGGGGGAGAGAGAGGAGGAAGATAGATGAGAGGAGGAGAGGGGGGAGGATGGGAGAGTTGCTGATTTTTGCCTACTATAGATAGTATTTTAGCAAGTCTGAATCATGTATATAATATAACACAATAACATATTATCCATATTAATATATTCTACAATATATGTTTAACATTGAGTTGCATGGTTTTGATTTGCTGGTTAAGAATTCTACAACCCCAACTTAATTTAACCCACCAGTTGGTCAAGTTTGTTGGACTTGTATCTAACCCGTAGACCTAGTAATCAGATCCAAGTTTGGTAATCAAGTTCGATTTCAAATTGCCACCCCTATTTTACCTTGATTGTTAAGTAAAAGAAATTTATTTCAATTTCACATAAATTTGTTCTACATATATTTGGACAAAATCCTAATTTATATTCCAGCAATCCTTCTCTTTGGAAAAAAACTATTTTTATGATTATTTTGTTGTGGCCAACCGGCCTTAGCTCAGTAGGCTGGCAAATCTCTCCACTTGGTAGAGGTCTATGCTTTGAATCTTGGTGGTGGTGGCCCCACCATATTTCTTGAAGAAGAAAAACGATTGTCTGTAGGTGGTTGTTTGTGTGTTTAAGTTGGGAGAGAGAGTTGTCATTATGAGGTTAATTTGATTTTCTTTAGACTATTGGATGATTCATGATGATCATTTCATATTTCCACATTGTACAAATTGATATGTTTTATCCATGCAATCTGAATTGACATGACTTGACTCAATATTATATACTAATAAACTGCTTCATGTTAAAGATTTATCTTGTCTTAATCTATATAATGTTCAACTTATCGACCTTGTCCAAAAGTTTACCTGAACTAAATGGCCGGTTGGGTTTTGCGCCCACATCTTGTCATAAGTTGCCACCTCAAGGGTGCACATAATACATGTGTGATCATAATATTGAATGAGAATGCTATGTAAATCACCTGAGTTTTGTGGTTTAAATCTTATCATAACTTGCCACCTCAAGGGTACATGTTTTACATAATGTGATCATGATTGAGGGTAGTCTTTTAGTCGTTGATGTTGTAGCCCAAGGTGGCTATAGAGCTCGATATAGTGAGCATTTGGTTTTTGTTAGAGAAGTTGAAAGGTATGAATATGTTATGACAAAAACAATGATTTATTAGTTTAATAAGTGACAAAAGATGTTTGTCTCTGATGGTTGTGGTACAACATGTAGCAAAATGTGGTGAAGTAATTGCATATTACTTAAAAGTTACAAGGCAGTTTCTAGACATCATTGGCTCAATCACCAAGTGTTTAGCTTCTTATGACCTTAGGGCTATTCTAACATGCAGGATTCATCCCAATTTACGGTTGAGGTTGGGTATCCCAACTCATATGGCTGTCATGGTGGATAGTTTCTAGTTTATTAGTAGGGCAGGCAATGAGTTGGGTCAACATCTACTTTCAAGGCCTAACTGGCTTAACTGAACATGGACCAATCTGCTAGTTGTCACAAATTTTTTCCCTAAACTCACTGATGAATAGTTGAACAAATAGGACTTGATGACCTAGTATCAAGCATGGGAAGAGAAGAGGTGAAGAGGAGGAAAGAGGAGAGAATGTGGATGATGAAAAGTTGCAGCTTAATGTAGTTTGTTAGGTTACAGTAGGGAGATGAGTGACTCTCTGGTGGTACTTAATGGAATAGGTACAGCATGAGGAGGTGATGGGTGGTCGTGAGGTGATTGATAGCTGCGGTGCAGCTGACTGTGGTAGGATTATTGTGGTCGCAGGATTATGGAGGTGATGGGGCTGCAGCTGATTATCAGGTGTTAAGGGAATGGGAGGCAATAAGGAAGCAGGGAGGGAGAGGAGGAAAGGAAAGGAGGGAGAAGAAGTGAAAGAGAGGAATGTGAAGAGGAGAGGAGTGGAGGTAGAGAGGGGAGTTCAAGAGAGATAAGAAAGGAGGAAAAGGCTTGTCCAATTAGCCATTAGGGTTTTTGTAGTATATTATGTGTATAAAGATGATGTATGCTGACCCAATGGGCCAAATTGGCTTAAGCTGAATTCCTCCAGCTAGTAGGTTAGCATTTTGTAACCTGAAATTTGACCTATGTAAGGAATGGGTTGGTTAAATGAGCCAGCCCAAATCCAGTTAAGGTTTTGGTCAGCTTTGCTAGTTCTTGTTACTAGTTTAGATTTTCCTTAAATCATCCTCATATTAACATTTGTTGTGCTTTCCATCAAACTATCTCGAGAAACTGCTGTTGGAGGAAACAATTGATTTCTGCTTTACAATAGAGAGTGGTCCCTTGACCTTAGACCTGACTTCTTGATATGGATTGTCTACTAGCTTCCACCCCATACACCAGCTTGACGATAGTAGCATTGCAGAGAGTTGACTACGGATATGAGATTGCATATTTCTTAAATGTGGAGGATACCAAATACTCATGAATTCTCTATGTTGAGTGGAAGAAGTTTGTCTATGGTAATGTTAATTTCAGGAGGGTCTATTTACAAGTTATTCTACGGAATGTTTTTGAGAAAAGGAAGGATGAGAACCTAGTAAGAGAAAACATTGAAGCATACAATTGGCAAGGGCAGAACACAAATCAAAAAATAATTCTATATGCAAGTCTGGGAATTCCGATTACAAGAACATAGACCCAGAAACAGCATTTAGAAGCAATGGCTTGAACGTTGCAAGTATGAAGGACAGCTTGAAAACATTTAAAGGTTACAGTATAGTTAAGTAATATAAAGCTTCAAATATGAGAAGCTTTATCTGAAGCTTTGATCTGGACATAGTTATCTAAAGATGATGCCAAGAATGATCCGTGTTGAAGGTTGACATTCTGGTTCTTGTGTAACAAAAAGTACATTCTCATTTTTATTCCTGTTTTCCAGTGATCTTTATGAACTTGACAACAAGCATTGATTGCTCAGAAAAAGATCATTAACAGTGATCTTTTTCCTGTAATTGACATTATGACCTAGTTATCAAGTCCTGCTCAGCTGTTTAGAGTCATTGAGATTTTGTCGTAGATTAGTTCGAGAAAATATTTTCCAATTTCCAACTTTTGATTAATCAACACTGGCTTCTTCATGTACACTCTCTCTTTGATAGTTCATTAGTTGATGCTCACTATATGCTTTGTATTCCACCTTTTCTTCACCTCTATTCATCCATCCTCAGTAATTTCCTTGAAAACTAAAGAACTCGAAGTATGATAGCAAAATTATACATTTGCCAGATGTCTTTATCCCAATCCCAAGGGGACAGTGATTCTCTAGTAGGGTTTATTCTTTTCCCTTGATGGTCATAGAAGCTTTCATCCCCACAAAATCTTAATATTCCTTCTGGTGTTTTGATCTATTCCATAGGGATGTCAATTTCTGATACCAGTCCGGGAATGAATGTTTCTTGGCTACTCTTCCATGTTAAAGCAACTCCTGAGATCTCTGAAGTTCCTTTTCCATGATATCATCCATGACATATGTGCCAGAAGCGTTAATAGAAATTTGCACGGTTAACGCAATTTATGGGATGTTGCTTTGTTTGGTAATCTTCTTTGACCGTGTCATGTAAGACGATTGACATCAGAGGGAAACAATTATGTATGGATTTCTTTGAAAAAAGCTAATATATATATAAAACTCTTCGTAATTGAAAAATAAAATTTTTTATTAATCTTAATTTTGGGGCCTGAATGCAATTTTGAGTACTAAGCTGACAGTTCAGTAAAAAAACATTATGTATATGTGGCCTTGGCAACCTTTACTAGCCACCAGTAACAAAATTGCAAATTAAGCATATGTGCAATGTTAACATATTTTTATATTGTTGGTAAAATCTATTATGTAGCAAAAGATAAATTAAGGAAGAAATCAATGTTTTGCTAAACTCTCAGTGTATATAAATGATGTTTGTGGATGTTAAGATCTAAATAGAACATGGGTCTATGTAAAACATTGCCTTTTAAATTAAATGATGGAACTATATATACTAATGATCAAGGAGTCTGAACCTATCATACGTGAAACAGTAAATTTAATTAAATTAAATGATGGAACTATATATACTAATGATCAAGGAGTCTGAACCTATCATACATGAAACAGTAAATTTAACATTTCTTACAATATTCATCATATGCTTTAGTTGATTATGATACCAGATGAAAGAATACATAATCAGGAAGATGATTTCATGGCCACGGTGGTAAAATTAAACAAGAGGATTGCTGGAAAAACATTACAGTGTGACAATTTACCTTCCCAATTGCTATTAGTAGCACAACTTTAAGCTATCTTAAAGCATGCAGTGTTGCTGTCTTTCAAGCCAAAACTTTATATGCCCTGCTCAACTTTACATCTTCTAAGGACCTAGAAGACTTGGACATAAAATCTGATGGACGCAGTGATTGGAAGGCCGATGATGGACATTGCCATGCAAGATATTTTATGGCTGAAGAAGTTTGGGGGATTATAGGTCTTTTAGCTGTTTGCTAGTCTTGTATATAATCTTGGCTTGTTGCGGAAACCGTGCCTTGCTGCATACTAGTCTGTCTTAACCATGCATCGTTGTGGATCAAGATTAGTATTCAAAGCTGGTGATTTTGTTTGTCTTAGAAAATATTCTACTACTGCATGGCTGATGGATTTTGCTGCTAGTAAGATAAGGACTTTGCAGTTGCCTGTTCAACTATGTAGTTTGGGAAAGCTGCATCCTTGCAGGACATGAAGTAAAATGGTAGCAGTCAGTCATTTAGCAGCTTAGATAGTTTCTACCTAACCAAAAGACGCTTTTCAATGAAAAGATTGGTTCTTCCTTTTAGCTGAACCGCAAGTTTATGAAAACAGAAATCATGCTGCCCTTATTCCTTGCACCATGAATGTGAAAGTTGAAACTATAGCTTTTACATGATTTCAATGAATGTTTTTTCTTTCCAAAGTCTATGACAACACAATGAAACTGATAGTTGACAAAAAAAGTCCAGCTGTTTATCTGTAGATTTATATGGTATCATTCCTAACTTGGGGGATTTCTTTATGCAACAATTGTTGGATGTTGGTAATGGTTGCGACCGCATTAGTTTTGGTTTAGCTAGACCTTCATGTGTGACATATGGCAAGAAACTTAAGATCTAAACTGTTGTTCTTTGGAAGTTCTACTGGCTATCATGACATGTAATTGGTACCCAAATGATCATATGGGGCAGGTTAGCTGATGCAAAAAAACAGAGGTGGATCGATCCATGATTTATGTATATGACGAGAATTGTACTTGCACATCTGCAGTCCTGAAATTTTGTTGCATAACTGTTAATGGTTATCCCCTTGAAACAATTGTACAGAAAATGCTATTAAGAAACAATTGTACAACCACCAGTGCTTTTTTTTTTTTTTGGTACACTGTTCAAATCCATTCTTTTTGATCAGTGACGTACTAAACTAAACAGGTAGCAAAAGTCGCACAGCAGAGGATCCCGATCTGCAGGGACTTGCCTTTCTAGAAGTTCAAGTCCATGCCTTCAGTATACCTTATCCTCATGTTTCCTATTCCTTTGAAACTTTTTTTGTTTCTAACATGAAAATAATATAAATATCAGTGTGTCTTGTAAGACCTCTCGAATATCCAAAATCTTGGAATAAACCAGGCTAAATCCAGGGTAGTCAGTACGCATCGATATATGGTCATGACACGGGCCCATTACTATTATTAAACATAATCTCCTAGTAACAAGAAGATGCCACTCACCTAACCTCATCCACTTGCGGAAGCTAGTCAAAAGTGGTATAAAGAGTGCGGCCCAAGTTTGAACACACCTACCCTGATAAACCTGGCTACCGCCTCCAAAGCTCTCTGTAAATACCCACCTTGACCTCACCACTCTCACCGTCAAGCCATTCGCCAATTCACAATACAACTAGGAAGTAGAAGAGCCTTATCGATCCAAAGAAACATGAGTTCCTCCAGTTGGAGCCACGAGATCCGCTGTTCAAGGCTGCCGTCCTTGGCTCGCACAACCTTGAGCTCGGAGTGATTATTGGTTGGACCAAGTCCACCGCTCAGCTGAGCTGGTGGACCAGTCCAACTGTGGAGCAACATGCACAAGGATGGATAAATCGAAAAAAAGTGTAGTACACGTGCTTCCATGTGTGTCGCCTTATCATTGGACTGATCCACCAACTCAATGGTAGACTTGATCCAACTAAAAATTATACTTAAGCTCGTCCCCGTAATCGTCATGAGTGCTGCTGGCATTGAAGTATGATGGTGGTGTTGGCAGCATTAGGCAATTCCATTGTGAATATTAATACAAGATTCTTAGTAGGTCTTACCTGCTTCTTATATGTGGTGATATGGCAAGATGGTGTGGAACAGAATAGTGCTTATTGGTGCTGCTTGTGGATTTCTCTTAGCTTTTAAGTTAGCTGTTTTAAGAGACGCAGCCTATTGAACTTATTGAAATAAGTTGGGCCGGAAAAGAAATCTAGTTTTCTTTGACAGTTATCAGATGGCTTTCAAATCCACCTACTGCCAATGCTAAACTCCAACCTTTTTTGCAGGACTATTGGTGGATGATGGGTAGTTTGTTTTCATTAAAGTTGCATATATTAACAGCGAAGCTAATAGCGCAACTTATTGGATAGCATTATATTTGGCCAACAATTCTAGATCTACATTATGGGATTCCTCGACAAATATTCTGGTTCGATTGTCAAATATTTTATTTTCTGATTTCTACGAACATATCTATACTTGAATGGTTTAATTCATCCGATTTAACAAAAAAAAAAAAAAACTAGTTATCTAACTGAGAGGCATGCATCATCACTATATAATAGCAATGCTTGGGACTCGGAAGCATCCCTGAATTGCCAACTGTGACTCCACATTTAATTTTTCTAGAAATCTCTCTAAAAGAATCCGGGTTTAATGTCAAGAGTGTGCGGTAGCAATCTATACCACCTCTCACTTATATTCCACGTATCGCACTATATATTTAACTGGGATGGTAAGATGATACCTAATTATATTTGCGAAATCTCGCAACATACTACAAAAGATTTATTTTTCTCTGTATAACTGTGCAAATTTAATGCATTTGTCAGTAATTTTTCTACTCTCTTTAAGGGGAATCACTATAAACTGAACATTTTGTTCCTATAATTGTGCAATACTTTTAGAGAATTTGCGACAATTATAGATTATATTTCAAACCATTAGGAACTCTTTTTAAAAAGAAAATGTAATATTTTCATTTATAATTACATGTAATTGTTAGCGGAACTTTCTCTCCCGTTCCGATCCTTCCTCCAAACTAAGTAAAAACGTTTTAGCATATAATTCATCAGTTTTTCAGTTTTTACGGGCTATTGTAAGTTATTTGTTAATATTTGATTGATATTATAATTTTATTGCGCTTTACTTTTTAATCACCTGCTTTTGATATGTACCTCAAAATTTACATTTTGACTTCGTTCATGGAGTTATCCATGGGATGTATGAGTTGCACTTGTCTATCTACCATATATAATGCAAAGGTTTCAAAGTTCAGCATGCACTCTGTGCAGTGCGGATGCAGGTGAAGCTTGCATTTTCTTTTTCTCCCGGTTCAAACTTCAAAGAGGTGTATGAAGCTCATGCCCCTCTTATCAGATAGTGTTTCCAGTGTCATTATTTTATGTGAATCTTGATAGTTGCTTAGCTAGCATATGTTTAGATGGTGCTAGACACTAAAACTCCAACATTGCTCTTGTTTTGAATAGCAAGTGGGATTGTACTCCTTCCCCCAAAAAAAATAGCAAGTGCAATTTCTTTCTTGCTTCTTGAATGTTTGCTTCTTGTCATTAATGATCGCATGGAATACGAGAAAGACTAGAATTCCATACATGGAATTCGACCGGATGGTGTCCACATGACAAATAGAGAGCTATGCACAAGCTGAGCTTCTATCAAGTAGGATTATTCTAGGAGACATCGAGGCATGATGGTAATACATTAACCAACAAAACCACAAAGCCTCATCCCATTTTATCCTCAAGCATTGCAATTATTTCCTGTTGATGACAACAAGATGATAGAACTGCAAAATTTATATATTTTGTTGCTTATATTCCAAATCCTCAAATTATAATCTCTGTTAAGATGATTGACAGTGCACTAATTCTAATCATTCAGGCTCAATAGACTTAGTCATTTGATGATATTCTATATTCCCAAAATCACATATTTTTGAGGAGACATGCAGACCTAATCTCCTTGCAGCTATCTTAGATGGGGATATTTGATCATATCCAAGACCTTGTTTTAGAATCTTGACCCCATTCTCCATACCTTTTAGTCTTTGAAGTTCAAAGCATCCATAGATGGCGATAGGCAACTAGAAAGTGTTAACATCAGAACTACGCAAATATTAGTCATTAAAGCTAAGGTGCAATAGAAGAAATTCTAGTCAAGGATCTTGACCTATTCGTCTGTCTGTAAGAATACATGATCTGAGAATACAAGAAGCTTTCTTTGGTCTAGAAGTTCCCAGGCTTCTATAGATGGCTCTTAACTGTTTTAGATCAGAGCTATGCAGGTGTTTGGCCATCAAAGCTTTTTGCATAACTAGCAACTACCGGTTCTACATGTAGCTTCCTGCTAACTGCAGCATTTAGACTTCGTCGGTCAGTATATATGTTTTTTCCAAAAGAAAATCTGGTTAAGAATCTTAATATTGTTTACCTATCTGCAAGAATTTGGTCCAACCATCAAAACATTAATTAGAACTTAATGTATCTTAAGTTGGTTGCACCCACCTCTCTCACCCCACAAAAAAAAACAGAAAAGAGAAGAAAAAGAAAAACAGAAAAAGATGGTAGCTTTTTAACAGCTTATGCTGTCCCACTATTTATGTTGAAACTCCATCATACCTGGATTGGATCTTGGCTGTAAAAATGTGCTATTATCATTAAGAGCATTGGTGGTCATTCAGCTGTTGCTGTAAATATTTCTTCTCATCCAATTGCCATCTAATTCCCCTCGACTTAGCAAGCTAGAAGTTTCATAGGTGCAAATGAGAATACCATATTGTTTCCCATTAGCACGAGATCTCGGAGAACAAGAAGTGTCTCCTACATCAATGATTTATTGAATACTGATGGTGCATCATCTGTTCAGAGCATTAGTTTGGGCTACACGTTAAAGCATGCATGTGGCATTGCCTGAATCATGTCTCATGCTTCCTTTAAATATACAGCCATGGATGAATATAATAGGGTCAGTTCTCTTTGTTCTTCCTTGAGACATGCTGAGATGTTTGCTGTTGTGTCTACTAATCTAAATAGAACGGACAAAAGATTCAGGAAGCCAAGGGGCAATAAAGAAAAGAAGTCTCCATGAGGGATTCCTTTGTACGACCAATTGGAATAGTTGCAGATATTTCTTTTATTTTTGTTATATTGCTCGAGGGCTTTAATTAAACTAGGCTGACGGGGAACATAGTCACGTACAGCATCTGATAGAGATGCTGCAAACATTTAAGAGACGATTGAAAGATTCTATCTTTTGGCTTGGAGAAGAGTGAGTTCTTATTTGTATATTGCCATGAGATTGGCAGCTAGATTTGCCTTCTGGAGAGTGATAATACGTAATGACATTAACCAAGTGCTGCTTGTGCGCTTCTATAAGATAAGAAAGACGAGGGACTATCTACTTGCTATCTGTAGATGTTGAGTAACTGTAGATCGCGCTTCTCTTTTTCTATTTTCTGAGAAAAAAATGGGCAATTCCATCAACATTTAGGTCATGAAATGTAGTAAATGATGCCGAATAACTCACATGTCTGAAGATGGATCCTTACAAACTCTTTTTACAGTCAGCACTGGTGAAGTCTTTAATGTTTCTTCTGCTATTGCATCTTTTACAAGAAGGTCGACCATTTTGGCTAAAACCTGGTTAGTGTCTGTGCCGCTGCTTCTGAAAGCTGGAGATAAATGTGACTTAAATACTTGTCTCCTGCAGCCAAATCTACAGCACACCCTACTATGTGATTTGTATGATTATTGGTCTGGAGAATCATGAAACTCACTGTACATCAGCTTGGCTACTTACAGTCAGCGTTACTGAAGACTTCGTCGGCTGTGTTTGGAAATGGAATAAGAGGGAGTAAATAGCCAAACACTTGTTAAGATACTTGGGCTCCACTTTTCATAAAGGCGAAATACGTATTTGAAAAAAATTTAGGACGCAGCTTATTGCTTTCCAAACATATTTATACCACCAAACCCAAAAATAAATTTCTCCACCATGTAAGATAGAGATTTATTTCGAAGTAAAGAGTAGAAGGAGTAGGTTAACTCATTTTACTCTGGTTGACTGGTTGCACTTCCATGTGTAGCCCTACTGTTTCTTTTACTAAAGGTCATTTTGGCTAAATTCTGGTTGCAGTGTTTATACTGCTTTTGAAAGCCGGAGATAAACGTGACTAAAATACTTACATAGTAAAACAAAGCGTCAGCCACCAAATCTGACAATAGACCCCAGTTAATGATTTTTACATAGTTATTGTTGCAGAGAATCATGGACCCCATATAGATCAACTTGTCTATTTTGTGGTAGGTCAACTTTAGGTTTGAGAGTAAAATCTGTCACATCGAGAACTCAATTATTAATTGTAATTTTTCAAGATGATAGCTTTTTTATAGGATGTTCGTTTTTAAGGCTCTAAGCTATCACCAAATATTATAAGTGGTCTATTGCAACTTGTTGACTTGGGAATTCAAGGATATTTGGAGCCTGAAACAAATTAGTTAAAGTAAAAAAAAATCTTTTACGTAATATTTTGATCAAGCATATCTTTTAATATGAAAGACAATAGATGACTTCTTCATGAGTTTTATCTCAATAAAAATTCTTTATTATTGTAAGAAAATTTAAATTTTTTAGCTATAAGAGAAATCTGATCTAGATTTGGAGATAATGTGATGGCCCGGTCTGGCCCCGTTCACTTGACCAGCTAGACCCACCCACGGCTCGGCCCAGCTTAATGACACATGGTTGTGTGTGATTGGTGGAAGACTCCCATTAAGAATCTTCTTTCTTTCTTCTTCCTTGAGTCTAGCTAGGACATGGAAACTTAGGGCCACTAGAGCCCTAGGGCTGCTCTATAAGAGAGCATCCCCTCCCTCCAAGATCCTCCACCAACGTCAAGCGCCGACCACTGTCATCCCTTTTCCAATCTTTCTTCTTCTTCTAGATTGTCGGTGCCGAGGCTTATTGTGGTGGCTAGAAATTGTCACCACAGTCACCAGAATGAGGTATGTATGTGTGTGTATGTATATAATTTTCTTAAAATAGGAAGCATATACAAATGGCAAAGAATGGAAGGAAAGTATATATAACATAGTGCAGCCCCTATAAATGGTGAAAGACTAAAAGTAAAACTTCACCAAAAGAGGCTAATAAAAGGAAATATGTGAGGGCTACAAATTGAAACTCTCCCTCAATTCTGTGTCTTGCATCCTAAAATATCTCGAGGTATCTCATAATATATCCCGGGGTAGTTACACACATCCCTTATCCCCCATCCAATGAACAGAAATAAATACACGAGAAGGATTCCATATCTAAAAAGCTCACAAAACGATGACACGTGTATAAAGGGACAGAAAAGATTTGGAAGATCCCAGAGATAAGGTTTGGTAATACAAAAAATCTAAGGATCCATTGCATTAGCATGCAGATCTGAAAAGTAATTAATGATGGAGGAGAAGAGAACCCGACCAAGACAACAAGGCATCCCACCAATCACACACGATGAGGAGAGAAGAGACCATTCCTCCAGGTCATCGATCCATTCTACACACACAACAGGCCTTGTTAGCTAAATATTGGTTTTTCGCATCTTGGAGTGTCTTGTAGCCCATATAAGTTATGGGTCGAATCCGTTCTAATATCATTTGTAACAACCCAAGACCTCATTTAAAATGGCGAGTCGGAAGGTATTATTTGGGCTTCTTGATCATGTATAAATACTCAAGATCTATCCAACGAACAACCGATATGGAACTAAATACATGCATGCACGAATGATTCAGCATTAATTTGTCTAGTTGGTAGGGCATGGACAATCTATTAATATTTGGTCGGATTCTTGGGTAACAAATATGCCGTTGAGTCAAGGGGCCTACTTACATGGATTCGACATGTGTCTTGCTCATCTCACTGCTGCTGACTTCATTCATTCAGATAACAGTTGGGATCGTGACCATTAATGCTGAAATGATGACCTTAATCTTAATCTTTGCCCCTTGCGCATGGGTCGATGGTCTGATCAGCTTGGGCGGGCTTCTTCACGAACTCAGCCAATTTCACTCAAGGATGTGTCTCGTATCATTCATATTGAAGAGGCTTCTAACCCTTCTTCCATGCTTTCTTGGCTTGGGACCTTGCAAGTGCCAATTATGTGGGTACATCTCTTTTATTGGAGGCTTGAGGCTTCCTTATAATTAAGGCACTATTGCTTCGTCGAAGAATAACTTCTTCCTTCTTTTTTTTTTTTGTGTGTGCTAAAGCAGGTAGATCATATCCGACAAGTACGGATGCACCCAGTAAAATCAAAAAATAAAATATTTTGGAGTGCCCAGAACAAGTCTCCATCTCCAACCCACAAGATACTATATAAATGACTGGCCACGTAAGCCGCCATCCAATCTGCAGCTTCATTGGCTTCTCTAAAAAGGTGCTTGGCCTGAGGAGAAATACTCCCCTGGAGAGTTCCCGGATTGTGCTGAGGATTGCCAACACTCTGTTGTCACATCTGCTTTTGCTGACAGTTGTTGGGCCCTCTTAGGCCAAGCACTCGCGGCCTTCAGACCAATTTCCTTGCTGGCATTGCTAAGATTTTATAGCTAACGCCTTGGTAGGGAAGTTGGCACGAGCAGTGACTGCCTGCATGGCAATATCTCGTTTGGAATGTGCGAAATAAGCGCTTGTTTCAGCAGCAGCACAGCACAGCTAGCACAGAGCTCGGTGAGACTCTGTCGTGGCTTCTATAGTTACCTATTTCACACTTACCCGCTGTCGGACTCGGTTAAAGATCGGCTGGATTAGACAATGCCCGATGTTACCCATCCGCTTCTGCTTGACATCCGAAGGACTGTTAGAGAGTGTACTTCTTGGGCGGCCAGATATGTCTCCTGCGAAGAAAATAGTGCGGCAGATTAAATTACCTCTTTTATGGCAGGGCACTCTTGAGGTATTTTTTGGACCAACTCTCTAGCTGTTTTGACCATGTTGAGCAACATTTTGTTTTCTGGTTTTATTAGATGCATTCATATAGGCATGTAAGATTTATCTACTATATAAAATTTAAAAAAAAAAATCTAGAATATCTCTCGGCTGATTCATCAGCCTCATTGCTCTAAAACTTTTAGCTCTTGGATGGCCCCTTCCTTCGGAGTGCTGATCGTGAACTTTGATGGGGCTCTAAGAAACCACGAAGCTGCAGCTGGCCTTTTTTTTTTTTTTTTTTTACAATGGATGACTCATGCATGTCTAGAGTGAATACATTTAAAAAGTCACAAAATAATAAGTCTCGGAGCTATCACCAATCCAAAAAACTCCCACAGAGTAATTTACCACATACGAGGCCACCCAATCCGCAGCTTCATTGGCCTCCCTATAGACATACTTGGCTTGGAAGATAATGTCCCCACCTACCATGCCCCAAATGCTCCAGAGCAGTAGATGGCAGCCACCTATACAACTGGTGCACCCCTAGATCCAGCCAAGTCACCTTCGAGCATTGGTACGTAGTACACATTGGGCTTGACACAAACCAGCCCAAGCTGCCCTCAGTTCCATCCCAGGAACAGAAATATCAAAGATCTAGCACCCACTAGCTACCACCATCCTAAAGTTTGGGCCTCTGATCATGAAATCTGCACCACATCTCCTGCCACCCAGGGGCGGCCTAATGCATTTGGGGGCCTAAGACAAACTCACTAAGGAAAGATTTTTTTAAATAAGTGTAAAATATTTTAAAAAATTATTTAAAAATAGAACAGGTAATAAGTGTCCACCCTGACGGGTGTACAAGACAATGCATCCAACACTGGGCATCATTTATAAACACTATCAAAAAGGAAAGAACCAATTGGGCGACAAAAACAATCTGAAAACAAATATAGAGCGACGTAACTTACATTGCAGCACAGGTAAATAGTATGAGCAAAATAAGCGAGAGAGCATATGCCGTGCGAGAATAGGAATAACTCCGACATCAGCGGCAGCAACAGCAGCAACATATGAGCAATAAAACCAAACCAAATCCCAGGAACCAGATCAAAGCAAGGGCAAACAAGGGAGCTGCAGTAAAACCAACTGACTGCCGAGAAAAAACACAAAAAAGATATGTAATTTATTTACATAAAAACAAGAAAATCCACACAGGAGAGGTGGAAGACCTTACAGCCCAGTAGTGATTATTACTGATATTCCAACCACCGGTGTAATGTTTGTGTCCATAATTCCATTCAAAGGGTCCTTCCTATTTGTCCTCTCTGCAGCCAGGGTCGGCCCAACTCTTAGGCAGCTGAGGCGGTCGCCTAAGGCCCCGGGCTCAAAGAAGGCCCACTGCAGGAAAAAAATGGAAAGAAAAAAAGCATGCCTATGAGTTCGCCTTAGGCCGGCCCACTATAAGAAAAACCTCAAAGACAAAACAACCTTAGGCTTCCAAATACATTGGGCCGCTCGTGTCTGTAGCCAAGATGAAAATGACGAATTCTCAGCAAGAGACCTCCACATAACCAAGCCATCTTCCCCTCTTCCACCTACAAGCAATCAAACTCATACAAAACTCTCCTTTTTGTTTACATAGAAATATGATTTTATCTATTGCATTAGCATAGCCTACAAGAAGGAAATCTCAGCAATCACATACAAGAGAACATTAAAAAGAGAAAAGAGAAACGGAGTCTCTGCACACAAGAAGAACAATACCACGAACCTTACAATTAGGTAAGAAGACACCAAAAAAAGGAGACGGGTAGCAGAAAGAAAATGAGAAGGGTGGATGGTAGGAAAGAAGCCGGTGATCGAAAGAATGTCATGTTTCTCCAAACTCTCTCTCTCTCTCTATGCCGTCCAAAATAGTGAAGAGGCCTTTGAAATTCCCAAAAATTCTTTTTTCAAACAAAAGAATTTTTTTCTGGACATCCCCAAAAAAAAGGGAAAAAAACCTACGACCCAAAGAAGAAGAAAAAAAAAAAAAAGATCGATAACGAATAAAGATCGTATTTTTTTTCCAGAAAAAAAAAAAGGTTTCGGCCCACAAGAAAAATGCCCAAACTCATAAAACAGGTAAGAAAATAATCAGCAAGAAGATGAAGAAATGACCAGAAAAAATGGGAGAAATTTTAGAAGTCAAAAAAAGCGTAAAAAACACGTCTGTTTCCTGCACATGAAAGTAATACTTGATTGCTAAAAACAGGAAAGAAGACAAAACGATGAGGTAACAAAGAGAAAAAGACCACTCGGTATGGGGATTAGAGGAAGAGTGAGAGATAGACAAGAAAAAGAAGGGCAGACGAGCGGTAGGTAGAAGAAGAGGAACGGGTGATCGTCAGAATGTCATGCCTCTCTCTTGGCCTTCGCACCACCGCATATGCGTTCCACAAGAATCCACCAAACAGTTCCGATTTTTTTTAATAAAAATACAATATCTGCCACATAAAAATCGTACATAACCCAAAAAAATTCTCAAAAGACGCACAAAAATCGAAGAGAAGAGACGATTAGAAGAGATAAAAAAAGTTGGAAGATAAAAAAAGGTTTCGATTAGAAGAGAAGAGAGACTCTTCTCCCTCCCTAGCGTGGATCGCAAGACCAGATAAGGAGAAGAAGAGAGAGAGAGAGTTATATCAAGGTCCACAAGGCAGGAAGGAAGACGATGGCGTCGCGATGGAGAAGAGGGGGTATTTTTACTATTTCATGGCGAGGGTTTCACTGTTTCAGCAAAATAGTTCTACTCTAAGACTGCGGTGGGCCTTTCTTTGGGCCGGAGCCTTAGGCGGCTACCTAAGTCGCCTAAGGGTTGGGTCGGTGCTGCTGCCACCATCTAGCACACATTCATCGAAGTTGGTCTTGAAAAAACTCGGAGGTACGGGTTCTCAAGTGATAAACACCGTCCGTGGTGCTATCCGCTCCACAACAAGCCTAGGTGTAGGACTGCTCTCTCTAAAGATCCAAGAATTCTTGGCCAACCAAATATGGTAAGCAATATAAGTCGGCCCAATGGCCACATACCAAGTCTGAGGAGTGACGGCCCCTGGGTGAAGGGATCCGACTGGCACCGAGCATCCGGTAGGATTCAATAGGCTCCAAATCCTCATAGCTCAATCGCATTGAAACAGAACGTAGTCCACGGTCTCCTCCACCTGGCTCCCAGGGCAGTGTAGTTGGATGCTCAATCCATGCCTGCTCAGCACAAATTCTATCAGTAGTCGGCCCTAAACCACCTTTCAGAGGAACATGGCAACCTTCGGGTGAAGACCGAACCTCCAAATGCATGTGCAATCTTACCTCGGTTGTTTCTCACACTAAAGAAGGCCGTAGATATCTCTCACTCTAACCCTAGGCTATAGGACATACTCTAAACTCTCACATCGGAAGCAGTACTCTCCGAAACTGCCAGCGATTGGACTCTCTTTGTGAGGTGCTCACCAAACAGATGGCCAATCCGGCCGGTGTCCCACACTACCCCATCAGGACGGAGGAGATCGCAAATTCGCATACCGTCCATAGCCTCAACGTTGACCATGGTCGACCAGAACCTTACTAAGAGAATAACCATCCAAAGGTCCTCCACAATATCTACACTACACCCATCACCAATCAACCACCTGGTGTTAGTCAAAGTAGTGGGCACTACCTACAGATCTTGCGCCAAATAAAGAAGCACCTCCGGCCACTCTGAGCTGTTCTGCCTGCCGTAACTGATCCATAATGGTTAGTCATCACCTGACTCCAGAAGTAGTGTGGATCAAGAACCAGTCGCGCCACGTGTCAAGCAATCAATGTCTCTCTCCTCGTGAGAAGAGATTGGGCACCCAACCCTCCTTTCCGAGTTGGTTGGTAGACCATCTACCACGCAAGCAAGTGCACCTTGTGTCCGCCACCATATGAGCCCCACAGAAAACTCTGAAGAAAGTCAAGATCTTCTGGGTAACAAGGTTGGTGACCTCACCCCAAAAGGCCCTCCTCATCCTGTAATCTGTGCTAGCATACACTCCAGACATAATCCAAGGAGTTTCATTAGGTTTTGAAATTATCATTATAACTTGTTGGAGGAAGTTATGGAACACAACCACAGTAGCCCACGTCTACGTCAACCATCGTCACCTCTAGGTCGGCCTGCACAGTGCCTAGCCCAACTTAGCTTGAGTCGTCCGCCGAGTCGACCAGGTCATTCAACAAGTCGAAGCTTGACCCGACTCAGCGGCTGCCTTGAGTCGCCCTCGACCTAGATCTCAAATCAACACCCTCGCTGGTCAGTCAATCCTTCGCCGGCTTCTACCACCCGTCTGATTTCGACGACAAGACAGAAAATCCGACCGGTTGGGAGGGGACTACGGCCCTGAGGAGGAAGACTCGGGGGTTGACTCAGTCGTCTTCCTTAGCCGCAGCGGCCCCTTCACAGCTCGCGGTGGTCGGATCCTCATGGCCGCCAACCAAGGGCCAAAGATCGATTGTCGGGCCTCCTTGCCAGAGTTTGAGTCCGGCTCACCACCACCCCTCTGGTCTCCACCAGTTTCAACCACCATGGGAGCAGGAAACCATGTCTGCTCCAGCACATCCCCCTCCACCACCGACGTTGGGAACTTGCAGACCGTTTCGGCGTGCCCGATTCGCCTACAGTCGTAGCAGAAATTGGGAACATTCTCGTAAACAAAGAGCTGCCATAGAACCCTAGCCTTGCCCTTGAACTGGACTGCGGGCAGCAGTGGCGCAGTGGCGTCGATGGCCACCTTGGCCCTAGCAAAGCCCATCTTTCTCTGTTGCTCTGTGATTCCGTCGACGGCCATTGGCTGACTAGCCACCATGGTGATCCGTAGAATCATCTCACCCACCCAGTACTCCACCAAGAGCTTCGAAAGCTGAATCCAAACCATTGTCGTCTTCACCGTGTACAGCCTCAGGATGAAGTCGAGAGTCCATGGCTCCATGACTAATAGGTGCACCGCCACCATTCAAGGACAGCTACTGAGGGCAATGTCCCGGTCGGCCACCATCTTAAAGTGGAGGGCCACATGGTCATCGGCAAGCGGCACGGCCTCCACGCCATGCTCGGTTTTCCTCCAGAGCACTACATCCTGAGCCACCCATTCCGCTGGAACCCGACGGCCAAAACTCTATACGACCACCGCCCGGTCTTTCCAAGCCTTCCTCAATGCCTCAATCGATTCCTCCGGCAGTTCGAGGACCGCCGTGAAATGCCGCCAAAGAGGTTCTGCATCTCCTCCTCCAAGATCCGAAATGTAGCCCATCCCTCCGAGTTCACCTGACCTCCCTCCTCCTCGCCTCGTGCCGGTGGCCCCCGGCTCCCATCGGCGGCTGAGCTGCCCACCACCTTGCTCGTCTTCTCTGCCATCGCCGGTCGTGCATGATTTTCAAAGCAATCGCCTTCAGAGTGTACTAGCCGTTTATCAGTATATCCCGTCCATCCTCTTCTTGCTGCAGCTGGCTTTGTCATTAGAAATTATGAAGGTGCTATGCTCCTTCCTCTTCTTGCTGCAGCTGGCTTTGTCATTAGAAATTATGAAGGTGCTATTTGCAGGTGGCAAACAGGGGACCATTGTTCAGTACCTTACGCTGAATGAATGAGGGCTTGGCTTGGACTATCTGTTCTTGTTGCTCATTATAACCCACAGGAAGTTTGTTTGCAGGGGGATTCGGCTGTAGTAGTGGCCTGGATCAGTTCTTCTTCACACCGCAGGGTAGGTTGCTCTCCACTACTGCGGGATATCTTGCATTGGAAGCACTCCTTTAAAAAAATTCCAGGTAATGCACGTTAGGAGGGAAGGAAATCAAGCTGCTGATTGGGCAGCTGAACATGCATTCACTGGTGACTTTTTTAGTTTCGGCACAAGAGAGGGTTCATCCAGATCTGGCTCGTATATGGGTTGCAGATGCTTTTTAATTTAGCCTCCCAGGTTTCTTTTTTGGCTTTTTCTTTTTCTTCATCTCTTATGTGCTGCTGATAGCCTGTAATTACCAGCTATCGTAAGATAAAAAAAATATGTAATTTTATACATACTATGCTTTAAAATTTGCATGAATACTTCTCCAAAACTAATATTTACATATATGCCCTTATCAAATACTTATTTTATATATATAGTCTTTTTTTTTTTTTTTGTTTTACGTATGTATCCATATCAACTAATGACGTTAAGAAATTAGCAGTTTAAAATTGAAATGATGAAAATATATTAATAGATAAACATACAAAAAAAAAGTTCATAAAGGTATACATGCAAATAGCAATTTGGGAGAATATTAATACAAATTCGTATATTTAGAAAAATAAACACAAATAAAAAAAATTTACATAAATATTTTTCTAAATATTAGTATTTATCTGAATGTCCCTCTAAATTAATATTTATATCTATTTTTATATAAATATTTTTAACACGGCAAGTCAACTAACATAATTAATTTTGATTAATTAAATTAATCCAAAATATATCTATGTATATGGACACAAGAATTGACGCGGTGAACTCCTCCCTTTCCTTCTTTCGCCACTTCCTGTCTGCCTTTTTACATCTCTTTCTCCCACCAACCATGGAGCCACCGATCTCACCAAAAAAAAAAACAGGGAGCCACCAAGCGGCCACAACTCCACCACACACAAGCACATCCCTGTAATAAAAAAATGTGCACCTCACGACCATATATATAGAGAAGAGAGAGTGAGATAGTACAGGGGAGAGAAAACAAAGAACACTACCAAGAGAGAAGAGAGGAATCTTTTTTGCTTCGCCATCCTCTCCCTGGTCTTCCTCTCTATATTCTTTTTTTCTTCTAGTAAGGCTGCTACTGGTTTCTGCACATCTTCCACCATGATGGGCTGCGGACCTCCTCCAGTAGAAGATGATGAGTATGAGAAGCTGGTGATTCGAATGAACCCACCAAGGTGACACCTTTCCACCCCTTGCTTTGGGTGTGTATATATATACATATATGAGTTAGATTACTGATTTGTGTTGAGAGGAACTGTTGTTTTGTATGGAAATAGAATGGATCTTTGTCAGCCATTGGGTTGGACTCTAAGGGGGTTTTTTTTTTTTGGCCTCAGGGTCGCTGTGGATAACACATCAAGCAAGAAAGCCACTTTGGTAAAGGTCAGTGCTTTTGGTTTTTTTCTTTTGGACTTCTCGGTCTTTGGGGGATTTTGATGATCTGAGCTTTGGGATTTTTTTTTTCTTTGATTTTGCCGCAGGTGGACAGTTTTAACAGCCATGGGAGTTTGTTAGAGGTGGTGCAGGTTTTGACTGATTTGAAGCTTACCATCAAAAGGGCTTACATTTCCTCTGATGGAGAGTGGTTTATGGATGGTGAGCCTTTGATTATTACCAAAATTTTGTCCTAAATTCTGATTAGGAGCTTTCTATTTAGTTCTCTTTGTTTCTATTCAATGAGTGTTGTTGTATGATCCTATTTGTAGTGTTCCATGTTGTAGACCAAGATGGAAATAAGCTTTCAGATGTCAAAGTCATTGACCGCATTGAACAGGTAAAGTTCTAAAAAATTGCTGTTATTAAGGATTGCGTGATGCTAACAAGGTTTGGAGTTTGAGTACATTGTAACTATAGAGGTTTGGTGTTGGGGCAAGAAAGTTTCTTTCAGTATTGGGAATTGCATTTATTAAGCATGTCTGCATTACTAGATTGTGAATTAAATAATTAGGATCATAGAGAATTAGGGCCAAGAAAAGGTAGATCTTATGTCTTTTTTACTTCTTTTTCCTCTTTCTTTCAGCATATCATTACATGTCAATTTAGAATTTAAACATATTATCTTCTACTTATCATATCATAGTTCTAGTCACAGGGATGTGAGTAATTGCTGGATTTGGGTTTTCCAGTACTGGAGGGGTGAATAGGGGTTTCCAAACATGAAATCCAGAGAATGTCTTGAATAATACTTCTGTTCAAGTGACGAATCAAGTAAATGATTTTTCTTTTTCAAGTATATCTAGTACTTGATCAAGTCAGTTATGTACTTATGTAGCTTTTTTTTTTAATAGTTACTTTTTTTTCTTTTGGGGGGGTCAAAGGCAGAAGAGGGAGAATTAATACTTTGAGTATCATTTTTGTACCTGCTATTAAAAGTAGCAACTGATAATGAGGATTGAGAGTCTCCTACTAGATGCCATTATCAAATCCTTTAGCTAACAAGAATGTCCTTTCCTTGGATAAAGACTAATATCCCTTTTAATTTATCTTTCTTTGCAATAACATCGTGTTCCAAGTGCAAAGAATTTAACATGCTGCATGCAAACTTCGCATCATCTTGCAGTCACTAGAAGTAAGATCATTTGGCTTTCGGTCTCTGCAAAGGTCGGTAGGTGTCCAAGCTGCTGCAAAGCACACTTGTATCGAACTGATTGGCAGAAACCGGCCAGGGCTGCTCTCTGAGGTCTTTGCTGTCCTCACAGACCTCAAATGCAACGTTGTCGCTGCCGAGGTCTGGACCCATAACTCAAGAATGGCATCAGTAGTTTACATCACTGATGAAGCAACTGGAGCTCCAGTGGATGACCCTGATCAGCTCGCTAAGATCAAACGGCTTCTTCGCTATGTCCTTAAGGGAAGCAGAGATAAACAAAGTGGCAGAACAGCTATTTCGATGGATGTGACGCACACCGAGAGGAGGCTGCATCAAATGATGCATGCTGATCAAGAATGCAACACTGATGAAATGGGTGTGGAAGAGGAGAGCAACATAAGTGATATGAACAAGCCACTAGTTACAGTGGAGAATTGCACAGAGAAAGGGTACACAGTTGTGAATGTACGGAGCAAGGACCGTCCTAAGTTACTTTTCGACACTGTTTGTACTTTGACAGATATGCAGTATGTTGTGTTCCATGCAACTGTCATTGCTGAAGGACCAGAAGCCTATCAGGTTTCTCCCTGAACCCTTAAGAATCAGTATGATAACCTTTTTAATTATGGTCTTGTGTGTAACAGTATATATATATATTCTCTTATCTAGTTCTTAATTGACTTTAATTTTTTGTGAATCTATCCCACTTATGATTAGGCTAGATTTAGAGGTATTTACTATCTTAATCATGAGTTAGTATTTCAATGTAAAGAATGTGGAAGGTAAATGGTACTAGACTTGCTTTTTGAATGGTGTCACTTAAAGTAAAAATGTAGGTAATGGTTCTTCTGTATATAATTATCCTACCTTCATGTCTATGGTAAGTTAGTCTAACAATGAAATCCTGATCTGCATGGATCGTAACATGCAAAATACATCATAATGGTGGAGTAATATTGAAATATTGTCTGAGAAGTGGTTTGGTAAAAATATGAGTTGAAAGATGAAATCTTTGCAAGCGAAAAATGAGAAAATTTGTGGACTTCCAAGATTCTGCTCACAGACGAAGCTTTCCTTTTATGATTTAAAGGGTTTTAGAGAGTTTCTCACACATCTAGAGTTACACATTTCAAAAAATCATTACTAGTGATATCACAAAATTATTAAGATATGGTTGGAAATCCAAACATTCTAAATGGATTCTCTTTCAATCTCATTATATAGGAATATTTCATCAGACACATGGAAGGGAATCCTGTTAGTTCACAAGAAGAGCAGCGGCGATTAGCCAATTGCTTGGAAGCTGCTATTGCAAGGAGGACTATGGAGGTAAAAAATTTAATAGCTAAAATGAGAATTTTTTCCCCTCTCTTGATCCATGCTGGCCTCATACTGATCTCAGCATGTTTTCATAATTCAGGGCATAAGGCTTGAGCTCTGCTGTGAAGATAGGGTTGGCCTCTTGTCCGACGTAACCCGTATATATAGAGAAAATGGGCTTTCGGTCATCAGCGCAGAAGTGTGTACAAGGGGATCTCAGGCTGTGAATGTTTTCTATGTCATGGATGCATCAGGAAATCAAGTTCAGAGACAAACAATTGAGGCTGTAAGAAGTGAGATTGGGCAGACGATTCTTCATGTCAAGGATGACTTTGGCTTGAAATCTCCACCACAGGATAGTGGAAGGTTCTCCTTTGGTAATGTCTTCAGGTCTAGATCAGAGAAGTTCCTCTGTAACTTGGGCTTGATAAGATCTGGCTCTTGAAACCAGCATTGCATTACAATTGTAACTGTGCTTATCTTGTGCTTATATATAACTTAGAAGTCTAGCTGAGCTTATTGACTGAGCTTCTCAGCAGCATCTGTTCATCTTAACTTGGGCCTTGAAGTCCACTGGCCTCTGTACAATTTATGAGAAAAATGAACTGTTGTTTGCTGTGAATGGAAAGAATACTCTGCCGGTTCCTCTCCTCATTCACTGTTCTTTTGTTGGAATAGCTCTTCATGTCCAAATGATTCAAATCCAGTAGTCTTATCACTGCTAACGTTTTCGTGGTATTATTCATACTTAAGTCTCTCGCTAATAAGTTGTTGCTGACATTATTATTAAGCAAATTTTGGAACCTTCTTGGCCTTTTTAAGCCAAGAAGAACATTTCAGTCTTTACCATATTTTGAATTTTCTTTAATTTTTTGAGTAATATCCAGGATTTGAACCAGGATGTCTCAAAGACTAAGTCCTTAGAAACTTAGGACTCATTTGGTTCACGGAAAGAATTTTTCCTCATTGGAATATTTTTTCTGAAAGCTGATGCCTAGGTATATGATGTCGAGGAAAATGGTTGTTGCATATTTGGTTGACCATAGAAAAATGACACATTATAGAGTGGATTATTTCTAGCTGAGCATCTTCTTCTTAGGAAAGTCATGTAATACACCTATTATATCTTTAATAAAGGAAAAAACTTTATCTCATTCTATGTAAAAGCTTAAGGATATTTTTTAAAAAAAAATCTCAATTCTCAACGGATGAAAATTAGACTTTTTCATGTCCCATGTGAATATTTTTTTATAAAATATGAAAATCTTATTCTGCTTTCTCATCTTTCTTCTTTTAAAACTTCAACCAAAAAAAAAAAAAATTCTTCATTTTTTTGTTGACCACACTTTCTCCTCTTTTCTTTCTTTCGGCTGACCAACCGAGTCGTCATATGAATCCTTATCAAGATAACATGTTTCTCTGTCCGAGCTCCCACTATTGAGATAAGGTCGTAAAGCCATGGCCGGTGAAAATTCCATGAGATCGGTATGAATGGTCATCGACCGTTGGGACCGTTAAAATCGATGAACGGCTAGCTTTATTCACCATTAAGCTGAGCCTATCTCGTCAAAAAATCTTTTTTTTAGATCCTTCACCCCCTCCGGATGATCCATCAACAAACCATTAGAACCCTTCCCTTTTCCTTTCTCTGGTGGCCGCCATGCCGCCACAACCGAGCACCACCACCAAAAACCCAATCTTCCTCTCTCAAAACTCTCGTTTTGCCCCGTTTGCCCTATTTTCCCTATTCGAGTGCTGCTTCCATAAATCTCGCTAGAAATTGCTGCCTCCAGCTATAAGCTCCACTGTCTCCACCACTCTCGATAATCCCCTCCACCCTCTCGTTGCCCCCTTTGGCCGAGGAACCTCCATCGGGGCAACCTAAGGTGTTTCCCTCTCCTCCTCCCTTGCTCTATTATCTATGCATGCGACTGGACCACCACTACACAGCAAGCTCCGCAACCACCTCAGCGCAAACCCACGCCACCGAGTCTCTCTCCCCCTCTTCTCACCTCCTCGGTGTGGTTCTTCCATGAGCAAACTCGAACCTAAGCCCCATCCCTTTGTTTTTTTTTCTTCTGTTTTGCCGATTTCTGCTGGTTGACGCTGTAGCGGCTTTCGCCGGTTTTCTAATCTCATCACTAAGTTGTCAGATCCCTAGTACCCCCCAACCTCTCCTCTTCTCTCTCTTCCACTTTTCCCCTCCATCTTCATCTTATTCTTCTAAATTCCCTCATTTTCTTTCCATTTTTTATTCTCTCCCTACTTCTTGTTTTCTCTTCTCTAACTCATCGACCGGATACAAGGATTTATCAAACCCAGACTCTGATTGAACCTAGACTAAGTCTTTCTCTTCTTTCCATTTTTGTTGGTTGACCCAACTCAATCAAGATCTTCAGGGATCTTGGTTGATGATGTCATATAGTAACATCAACTGTTTATAGAAAATTCCTTTTAATCTTTTATTACCTAAAAATCCATTAAAAGAATTTCAAAAAAAAGGGTAAGAAAACTGTGTCCAGTATTATTTTATTGTGCTGGTCATTACCCTGAGATATATTGTTTTATCATTGGCAAAATTATATAATATACATGTCATTAGTTGCCTATGCTGATATGAAAACCTTAGATCATGCTACCAATATAGATAGGTCTGATTCCATGCAATTGCACTGCTAAATAAAAAGAAAAAAAAAAGGTTAATACTCCTATTTCCAAATCCTTTTTCCTCATGCTCCCTGCTCCCTTGGTAACCCTGTCCCTTTCCCACTAATCCTTAAATCTTAATTGATAAATCCTTCGCTCCAGGGACAGGAGGCAAGAATATCCACGTGTGCTTCTATAAGCAAAAAAAATTGAAAGAGGAAATATTAGGAAGACCAGAAAACTTTTAAAAGGCCACTTCGAGCCCACTGCAGCAGCTAGATTTTTTTTATTATTTATATCGGCAATTCATACTAATCTCACATGAGCATTATCATGTGAGTCAAGATATAGAATACTCTACATGGTGGAAGAACAGGTATAAAATGGGTCTAGAGAATCTCTTCAGAATGATGAGCGGCTTAATCAGCAACTCTATTCATCTTCGGAGCCACATGCAAGCAAAAAAATATTTCGTCCAAAATTTTGCGCGAAAGCAGTCCTGGTGGAGGTGACGTGGGCTTACGCTGTTCCCTCGAACGACAAGGTAGCGACAGTTGGTCACGGGTGACGTGGCAATCCGGCGGAACGGGAGCTCCGCATCCTAACTGCCATCGGCTCATCGGACGTACGAGCTCAAACGCCGAACACTAAATTTACGCAATCAAAACACGAAGTGCATGCAAGTGATGGCAATGCGATGTTCTCCTACCGACGTCCGGTGATTGAAGAAATTGGGGGACGAGACTCAGTTCCAATAGGAGAAGGACTTTCCTTTTTTGGCCGCTCCCTCGCTCGCTCTTATTTTTTACCTCCTAATGGCCCCTGTTTCCATATATTTTCCTCTGTTTCTCTTGATATGCTCCCTTGTTTCTCTGCTGCTTCGGCTTCCACCCTATATACATAGGAGGAGTAGGAGGAGACTTCCCTGTTTTCGGATTGCTTGAAGGTGGGATACTTCTGGGCTCATGTGGAGACCTCAGGTAGCGGACAGGGATGATGACGATGAGTATGCCAAGCTCATTAGGAAGATGAACCTACCAAGGTGAGGGAGTTATGGGATTTTTCTCAGGAATTGTTTTATTTTCTCCTGTGGTTTTAATGAATGTGGGGATCTTTTTGGCCGGAATTAGGTATGAGGCTTCTTTTTTACTAGTTTATTGTTGATTTGGATTAGTTTTGATTGAAATATGTCTTGCATAGCTTATTTCGAGCATAAGTTTTAGTTTTCTCTTGATATTTATTTTAATGATTATTTTCTCTTTAAAACTTGGACTTGGTTTGTTTGAAGTTTAGGTTTGGTTATGCTTCAGCTGCATTAGTAGGTTTTCACAAAGATTTAAATCAGGTTTTTCTGTGCTCTGAATGCATGGAAGAACTTTTTTGAGTTTTATCTGTGAATGCTCCTCTCATTGATCCTTTTTGTTGGCTATTTCATCTGAATATGCTGTTCTCAAGGATTTTTACAAGAATTTTGTGCTGTGATGATGGGCTTTTGGAGTTTTTTTTTTCAAAGAATTTTGTTTTCTGTGCTGTTGTTCTGAAGTGAACCTTGTTTATGGCTTCTTCCAGTTAAAGTTTTTTTTTTTCTGAATTGTTTTTCCTTGAGGGTGATTATTAGGATATATTTTGCTTTTCTTGTGAATTTCTCTCTAGGTTCCCCTCAAAGAGTTAGACTTGGTTTAGGTGTTGGTTGTTTCAAGTTTCTGTTTTAAGCAGCAGAGTCCTGATTGGATGTATACTTTCTAGGACTCTCTATCTCCCCTCCTTTGTTATTTTGTACTTTGTTAATTTCTTCTATTTTATTTGAGCTCTTCCTTTTCTACTTATCAAAAAAATATCCTCTGCTCTATTTGTACATTATTTCCCCCTCAAAAATATGCACACATATACATCTTATGTCGTTACTTTGGCTTCTTGTGTCCCTCAGCCAACTCGTTTCTTCCAACTTGATACTGGTGTTTTAACTTTTTCTGATGTTTTCCCCTCAGTGTTCCTTAAGTAAGCATTCTTTTGATAGTTTTTGCTCTCTCTCTCTCTCTCTCTCTGTGTGTGTGTGTGTGTGTGCTTTGTCCAGATTATTTTTGTACTTTTTTCTCTTTTTCCCCTACCTTTTCCTCCTATGAATCATCCTTTTAAGTTCTTCTCTTAGTTTCTACAGGTTTCTTCCAACTGACCTCCTGCTTTCTCTTTGATTCCTTCAGGGTTATAATCGACAACAATGCTTCCGATGATGCAACTGTGATTCAGGTAAAGTTGGATATCCACCAATATGGATAGAAAGCTTGGAATCTAGTTTAGTACTCTTAATTATTATTTTCTCCCCTAATAGGTGAATAGTGTAAATGAGAACGGCATCCTTCTACAAGTTGTACAAGTTCTTATTGATCTCAACCTCATAATCACCAAAGCATACATATCTTCTGATGGAAAATGGTTCATGGATGGTAAGTTTTTTTTTTCCCCATCATGTGTACTTGGGAGATATCACAGATGCTCATACAGTGATCTTCTGACGAATTTAATAACTTACTTGTCCCTTCCTCATGAATATCAGTGTTCAATGTGACCGATCGCAACGGCAACAAACTCAGGGACGAAAAGATCATCAGCTACATACAAACAGTAAGCATTCTATTCATGGCTTTGAAACCTTCTCTTCTTCTGTGTTTATGGCATCACTGATTTATCGCACAATGATATCTGGAAAATTAAATACTCAGTTTGTGAAATCATTTAGTTAAATGATTCTTTTTTAAAACTTCATTAACCAAAAGGAGTATAACAGCATCTTGCCTTAACGAAAAAAAGCAACAAATCCTTTCGTATTTGGAAAACTCTTGCATGCTTCATTTACTCAGTGAACTGCATGTAACTCCATGTTTGCGTCCTCCTTCGATATAATTGAATCATATCTGAATGATTGAAGTAAGACTTTTTTTTTTTTTGCAATGATTGTTAAAAGGCCAATGTGGGACACACCATCCAAATTGTATGAATCATCATGTCTCACTTTCATCGATTCCATATTTTTTTTCCTTATCATATGGATGAAACGGTTCTCTCTTTCGAACTAGGATCGATCGCTTAGCTTCTTAATCGACCCTTCTCCCATCCTTTTGCATTGGTTTGAATAATTTTCCTGCAGTCCTTGGAATCAGATGCCTGCTTCTTATCATCACTAAGAGAGAGTTCAGCTGGTGTGAAGCCCTCCAATATTGGATATACCTCCATCGAGCTGACGGGCACCGACAGGCCCGGCCTGCTGTCGGAAATCTGCTCCGTTCTCACAGACTTCAAGTGCAACGTAGTGAAAGCCGAGCTCTGGACGCACAACACCCGAGTTGCATCAGTAGTTCATGTGACCGACGAGTCCACGAGGAGTGCAATCGAGGACGCAGAAAGGCTCTCCACCATAAAGGAGTTGCTCCGCAACGTGCTCGAGGGGGACGACGATTCAAGGAGAGCAAAGATGACGGTCTCGACGGGGAGCACCCACACGGCGAGGAGGCTGCATCAGATGATGTTTGACGAAAGGGATTACGAGAGAGTCGGGGTGGTAGAAGAAGGTGACAAGAAATCCAGACCTCAAGTTGCTGTCGTGGACTGCAAAGAGAAGGACTACACCATCATTATTTTGAGGTCCAAGGATCGGCCAAAGCTCTTGTTTGACACTGTCTGCACCCTCACAGAAATGCAGTACGTGGTGTTCCACGGAACGGTGGCCCCAGGAAATGGTGAAACTTATCAGGTATGAGAGACCCTTGCTCCATACATATGTATCCAAATTACTATAAAAAAAAAAAAAACTTTTTGATTTGACAGCAACAAGAATGGCGATAGTTGTGAATCTTGTTGCTTCATTGTATTCAGGAAAAAAACTATTTCATTTTTTTGGTGATCAAAGCAATCAAGTTTATTCTATGGAATTGTCTAAGACTACACCTTGTTTGATTGTAGGAATACTGCATCAGGCACATTGATGGGCACCGAGTGAATTCAGATGCCGAACGAGACCGCCTGGTCCAGTGTCTTCAAGCAGCTATTCAAAGGAGAGCTTCAGAGGTTTGTTACCTGAAAATCCTGATAAGCTGATGAGTATTCTTTCTACTGTTTTTGCTTTAGTTTCTGAAAACTATATATATATATATATACACACACACATACATGCATTGGTTTGCAGGGACTGGAGTTGGAACTGAGAACAGGAGACAGGGTTGGGCTGCTTTCAGATATCACTCGGGCATTTCGAGAGAACGGCCTGTGCATCACAAGGGCAGAGATATCGACGGAGGATGCCAAAGCAGTGGATACTTTCTATGTCTCGGAGGTGTCAGGGAGCCCTGTGGATGCCAAGACAATTGACTTGATACGCAGGCAGGTAGGCCAGATGTTTCTAAGAGTGAAGCAGGAGCCCTTTCCATCCAAACCTTCAGAGGCGACGAGCGCCATCGGTTTCCTCCTCGGGAATTTCCTCAAGCGACGCCGTTGATGATGCCCATGAAATAACCGAGAATGTCCTCGGCACAATAAAGGCTTGTAAGAAAATATGAAATATATAAATAAAACTACCTCATTCTATTAATTTAAATTTTTAGGACAAGTAATGATTTTAACATGGTATCAGAGCAGAGGTACCGTCCAGTTCGAATCCTGCCTTCACAATCTTTAACTACATTATTAAAAATTTCACATATTGGGTTCACCCATTAAAAAAAAGTCCAACCCAAAAAATATAAAATATGTAAATAAATCTATCTCATCATTATATCAGCTTAAGCTTTTAGGACAAGTGATAATTTTTACAAGACTATTTTAAGCTATTGTTCTGGCAAATTTAGCTTAACTTATTATTTAATAATAATGAAAATTAAAATTAAAAAAAAATAGCGTCCTTCCGACCTGAGACACTATGGCACAGGTAGAGAGGCAAGCATGCCGAGCCGAAAACTGTCCGGTGGTTCCCCCCCTGATTCCACTATTTCTCTCTCTGAATCCGGCGAAGAAACTGTACTTCGATCACCCGCTACCTCTCTTTCCCCTACCGCGTTAGGTGGCTCAATATATTACCTGATGTCAGTAAACCATGGTTTACCTTCGGGTGCCCTTTCAATGGCCCAAATATCACTATTGAACATGCCGGGAGTAAACTCAACTATTTCTATTAGGTTGCAATACACCGGGCTGCTTCTTTGTTCTATGGTGATTGGGCGGACTTTCACTCCCTCCGGAATGTTTATCATGGAGGCCAGTGTTGCCAATGCATCTGCGAACTTCTTTTTTTTTTTTTTTATCTGGGTAGTGGAGTGAAACTTATTTTCTTGAATTGCTGAGTGAGCTTTCATCCGCTTGCTTATTACCCATCCTAGATATGAGTATGTATGTGGTTGAAGCACTTCAAAAAGTTGTCCACAATTAGCTTTCCAGGCTGTTCTTTCTCATCCCTTGTTTTTGAAATCTAAAACACTCAAAGGGTTATACGATATATCGGGTGTAGAAGTAGGCCAACATTTCTATTGGCAAATAGGAGCTCTCTAGGCTTCACTATCGCTCATGACTGGTAGTTGTCTCTATGTAGTGGTCGGCCTTCGTTAAGCTTCACCAGAAGCGACTAGTCGCTTCCCGAATGCCTCTTGTACTTTTGTGTATGGTCTAGTCTTTCCAATGCCAGATCGGAATGGAATCTGATTTTATTGAGCAGCGCCTGTTTCAAAGCAGAGGAAGGTCTTAAAAAGTCTTCACTTGGAGTATTATAAGAATGTTCTTTTTAAATAAAATATTGATTGTAAGTATTTTATACTTTTATACAAAAATTACTAGTACATACATAATATATAAAAACAAACTAGTCTATTACTTAGGATCAGCTTGCGAATTTGCGGCACCGTAGTAGAATCATTACCAACGGCACGCTGTGCGCCTAAGTGCGAAAAGACTAGCTATGGTAATGCTGATCAATGAAACCCAAGTTTTAGGTAAAACTTGAAGGTATCATAAAAAGAGACTTCATGATCAATGCAAACCCTAGGTATAAGGGCCGAGTCCCATACTTGTACAAGTGGTTGGGTTTAGGATGCACCCATCATGCACCTATTCAAGACACACATTATGGTCGGGAAGTAGTAATTGAAAGTTCTATTTAATAGTTGCACCCTAAGATGACATCTAGGGACTTGGATAGTTCTATAGAATTCTAGTGGTTGGGCTAGCTCAAGGGGTCCCCTTCTAAATGCTTAAATTTGAAAAGAAAGTAAACATCTATCAGCTAACTACTAAAATTATAGAATTTAAACAAAAATAAGCAGATTAAAGAAAGAAAAGTTGGTGTGAGATCTAAGCAAACCAAATGAAATTGTAGGAAATCAAACTGCAAGCTGTGAAATTGCAAGAACTGATATTTTATTTATTTTTCTTTTTATATTTTTTACTTTTTTTAAGTATATAGTATACTGATAATTAATTCCAAATATTTGTATTAAGGAATAATAGTACGGCATCAGATAGGTTAAGTATTCTTGTTATACTTATATACTCTTGGGCCCATTCATCTAAACGTCCAAGTTTTTAGATAGGATCTAGATATGCTATCATCAAATATATTGAATTAGTTAACTACAATATAATCTAAGTTTTGTATTAGCTACTATACTTATTAATCTAAGTATTTCGTTTTATTTATAACAAACTGCAAGAATGTCCATTTTATTCAGACGAATACAAAAACATGCAACCCTTTTTTTCCTAAAAATTGCTTTCTCGGACTTAATTAGGCTGGTAAACCCTTTGTCCTCGGCACTGCTTATAAGATGGATCAGTGCATGCGTATCAACATGTATTAGTGCAGGCAACATATAGGCTAAATATGTGTATTTTGTTTGGAGTAGGGCCAGAATGGTCCAATAAATCCAAAATGGGCAGTTTGTATCTTATGCCAAAAAAAAAAAAAAAAAAAAAAAAAAAAAAAAAAAAAGGAAAAAAGGAATCTTTCTGCAAAATCCCCAGAAGAATATGCCTAATATTGTACATGCAAAAAAATGATATTAAAGTTACTTATTATAAACTACTAGAAATAAATAAAACCCGTAACTCTCAGATTTAAAACTTTATCATAATATTCTCAAACAATAGCAGGATAATTTTTATAAGAGCAAAGAGATTGTTTATATATGACTAGTGTTTTGAAAAAAGAAAAAGAGCTCTTGTTAATTCTAGAGCTTAGTAAGCTAAAAAAATAGTATAAGATTACAAATTATCTTTCGTTCCCGCTTCCCAATCTCTCAGTAAATGAGCTAGGACCAAATACTTTAACTCTTCTTAGTTTTCTTTTCTCATGTAATTACTCTGAACTCCGAAATTAAGTTTCTCCCTCATTAACTGTCATCCATGCCATAAAATCAAAATTTCCCAACCACTTCGCGCCAAATAACAACCTTAGACCACCAACGGTACAAAATATCTGCAGAATTCATGTCTTGCATCTACTCTCCTAATAAAATAAAGATCTTTCTAGAAGGATCCATCATGGCATCAGAGTTGCAAATATTGTCATCAACGACAGTTAAATCATCCTCATCCTTAAATCCTTAAACTATATAAAAATTAAAAAAGACATAATTTTCTGATTTTTCAATTTCACAAATAACCATAATTTCAAATATTTCGATGGTAACTTTAAGCAGATCCTCCCTTAAGAAGCTTAAAATATGGTAAGACTAGAGGGAGTACTAATGGTGATAGATTTTGAAAGAAAATCTGATTCAGCGAGAAATAAAAATTTAGAAAATTCTAAAAATGATTTATCAATATTTTTTAAGCAAAGATAACTAAAAAAGATATCATAGTATATTGATTTAAATCAAAATTATATTTAAATTATTCAAAATCTAGAGTTTTTAACATCAAACACGTGCATTGCCGCTAGTCTAGAAGGAGTGCAGCAATACAGGCGACCTAAATAAATCCACAAATACCGATGGGCCTTTAAGGGCAGAAAAACACACTGGATTCCCACACTTTTTTTTTTTGCAGAGATAAAAAGTTCTAAATTGTTTCAATTTCCCATGTACAAGTTAAGCCATTAATCATATATGCACAGGAAATTGAGCTCCTTTCTTGAGTTTATTCCATGAGAAATTGAATCCCTATTTGGAGACAACAATGACAAATAACCTGCCTGTACCGAGTCCACCGAAAGTGACAACAAAGAACAACCTCAGCAAGTCTTTATTTCATCTTAAAGGAAAAGGAGGGGATGGGATGATCATTGCAGATCACGGTCATGACTACCTAAACAAATATTATCTATAGAAAAAAAAAGAGGAGACATTTACATTGAACTGCAAGACTAAGGCCACTACAAATATCTGATACAGCAGTTAAAAGAGGTATCCATCCATGTGAAATGGTTGAAGCTATCCCATATGATCATCATACACCTCCATTAGGTCAATGCAACCACTTCCCCACCAGAAGCATGCATTAGATTATATGGCGCAACCAACGAACGCGCTGCAATGGGGCCTGATATGTTACTGAACAGTCTAGGTAAGCTACTTGTCACCATCTCCATCTGATTCTTCCTTTGCAACCTCTCCCTCAGCATCCCCCGCACCATCTTCATCTTCTCCACCATCTTCATCATCAGACATGCTATTTATCACATCTTCAATTATGTGCTTTACCTCTGCCTTTCTATTCATCAGGTCCGTATTAAAGTGAGACCCTGCAAATAATGAAATTGCAGGGTAAAAATTTCTGCATATTGCAATGCTTTTTTGTCACTATCCTGTTTTAGAACGCAGCAAATAAATTAAAAAAAAAAAATCACAGAGCAAGAACCTATCTCTAGTCAGTGGTGATTGCTACCATCAGGATTATGCTAATAATTGATATACTGAATGTTACCCTCAAAAGGGTCATTCACAACGTACCTAATTGCCTGAGAATATCAGCCAAAGTTGCCTGCATTCAGAACGCTTGTTAGGAATCTCTGAATAAAATCCAGAATAACAGCAAGATGTTGACTTAAAGGCTACTCACAGTGTTGAAGTCCACTTCTTTCAATATATCGCTGACCACTGCATGCAATTCTTCTGTGCTGGGCTCCCTACTAGATTCCTTACTAGCCTTGGTCTTTCCTGGGTTCGTGATAAAATCTCAATAAGAGGAACATGGTTGCACATAATGGCTAAATAGATGACAACATTCAAGAGAAAGACTCTGGGCTCAACCATGATTAAGATAAAACAACATAGACAAAAAAAAGTTATTTGACTTGAGCAAAGTTAAACTCTATTGCTTAGAGTTTCTCATGTCCCACAATAAGCCATCACCAATAAGCTTCATGCCACCTGAGTCATCATGCAGCCTTTCCTAAATATTCTGATGCTGCCAAAATTGAAAGAACCATATATTTGGTAGACTTTCTTCTGAACATATACTTTAGAAAGAAAAGGGGTTGGGATGTCACAATTTAATTCTTTGCACTAAAACTTGACCTACACCAAGAGAAAGAAGGTGCTACAATCTCAGTTAGCAATAAGTTGTTATGCTAACAAAAGATCATGTTGAGAGCGCATTTTATTCAAAAAACATCCAAAATAATTATTAGAAACAGTGAACGCAGCTTTAAATCAAACAGCAATCAACATGCTAACCTTCAATCAAGGAGAATATATATAATAGGTTCATGTTGCATTATCAGACAAGGACAAGACAAGAATTTTATGCATTGCCCTAGAAAGTTTTGAGGCACTATGTAATCACCAAAGTTGGAGAAGTGAAAGCAAACAAGCACAAGTTGCTTATTTTACTATAATATGCACAAATCAGTATGTAATACCTTGTTTTTTAGCAAAAACTTTTGGCTGAGACTTAGCAGCTTGTTTCTTGCTTGCATTATCCGCAGTTGCAGGAATCTCCTTACTCTGGCCTATCCTTTTATTTTCTTTTTTGGATTTGGAGGCCAATGGTGGGCCAGATTCATTATCATCTATAGTATGTTTCCCTAGAGAAGATTCTGAGGTGCTTTTAGTGAAAGAATTCTTTTTTAGGGTTGCAGATTTCTCCTTTGTCGAGGCCTTTAAACCCTTCTTCGTTGACTCCTTGGAATCTTTTTTGCTTTCTACAGGTGCTTCACCTTCCTTATTAGCAACTGATTTCGAAGTGGTTTTATTAGAATTTGCATGAGAGCCTTTTTTAACAGGTGGAACCTTTTCTGCCATCTTGGGCCCTTTCCACTTCTTTGTCTGCTTCTCCCCAGATCCTTTCTTGGCCGGCGCAGGCTCGCCTGGTTCATCTTCCTCCTCATCTTGGTCACTCTTAGCATGTTCACACTCTTCCTCTGAATCCCCCTGATCATCATCATCTGTGGACGCATCTTTCACATCAGTAGAACCACCCTTATCTTCATCTTCATCTTCAACATCTTCTTCTTTCTCAGGTTTAGCTGATTGTTTGCGACTCTTTCTTCGTTTCTGGAGCGCGGTATCATGAAAGAAAAGAATAAAATATGAAAAAACAAATGTATTGCCAGGCTAACAAGGACAACAAAACTAGATTTAAAGATGACAGACCAAATAATGGACAAATGAACAGGCGCATGAGTGCATGCATTGATATTCAAATCGTGTGATATGCCAGTGAGCATGCCAGACAGATCTATTACAGGGGCCTTTTCAAAATTACAATTCATATCATATATTAAGATGGCATTGTTGTTTTGTGATAGTGGTATTTTTAGATGTCTGTTATCTAAATCCTTGACAATGGCAACCAAAAGAAAATATAACTACCAACGTGTTCAGCTGCAACAAAAATTGGAACTTATAACCAAATGCACAATAATTAATTGCAAGCATTCTTAATAGTGAATGTTAAAAAAAGATATTATAAGAACTCGGAAACATCATTTCGAAAGAACGGAAACAACAATTAAACAATGCTACATCCTAAGAATATGGAAAGCAGCATATACAACAGAAATTAGATTGCTGGAGTGAGGGGGAAGAAATTACACAACTAAAAGAATGATGATCTTAGTTTTCAAAACCATTTGTGCATGTAAACACAGGACTCAGAAATACATCATGAAGAATTCCACCTATACAGAATATTAGCATTTGTCTCATAAACATCATTTCGAAAGAACGGAAACAACAATTAAACAATGCTACATCCTAAGAATATGGAAAACAGCATATACAGCAGAAATTAGATTGCTGGAGTGAGGGGGAAGAAATTACACAACTAAAAGAATGATGATCTTAGTTTTCAAAACCATTTGTGCATGTAAACACAGGACTCAGAAATACATCATGAAGAATTCCACCTATACAGAATATTAGCATTTGTTTCATAAAGTATTTCTTTAAATAAAAGGCCAAATATCACAAGTCACTGGTTGTAGATTAAAGGCCAAATATCACAAGTCACTGGTTGTAGAATTTAGTCTTGTCACTACTGATCTGTACTTGTGCATCCAAAGGATGTCAAAGACAATTTGCTATCCTGTAACTAAAGTCAGAGTATGGTATGGATTTTGGGCCATATCAAAACCTTGTCAAAGAGCCATTCTCTAGCTATTCTAATTAGGACATGAGCAATATGTCACGGATTTGTTCCACGCTAACATTAAGCATTCTGCTATTACACTACGATGCAGTAAAATATCGATGCTCTGTAATACAGAATCTACTCATTGCTGCCCACCATGATATATGAAGATATCCAAGATAAAGCACAGCATACGAGATACAAGATACCTTGAACACAAGGATGAAGTACATTTGCTGTACAGTATGCACAAATACAAAATGAAATGGACCCATAACCCTGTCAAATGATCACCATGATACCACCATGATATATGAAGAAAGATATCCAATATAAAGCGCTGCAGAGAAAATTTGAGATACCTTGAACACATGGATTGAAGTACATTTGCTGTACAGTGTGCACAAATACATACTGGAATGAACCCATAACCCTGTCATATGATCAACATGCCACAACCTATGGTACCATGGAAAACTAGGGCACGACGAGCACAGGTGCCTCATCTAGCCCTATGCCAAAACACTCCAAGATAAGAAACAAATAACTTTTTTATATTAATAAGAATTCACAATTAGCACTGCCCTCATTTCATTTACTTTCTTCCACCCATTTTATCACCCCCCCCCCCCCAACACACACACACACATTGATAGAGAATAGAAGCAAAGTGTTGCAAAATAGTTAACACGACCATGTACATATAAGGTCTAGGCTGGCCCTATACATGGATGGACTGCATGGTCCATGTACAGGTGGCCCACATGAGCCTAAGCCCCGCATATGCAGCTCTCCACCTCTCCTCCACCTTCACTACAACTATTTTTACTGTTTCTAAAATTATAAATAAGTTGTTTTCGCATTTATACCTTTTATCTGTTTATTTCATTTGATCTTTTAGATATTACTTAAGCATGAACTGCTTGTGCACCTAAGTAAAAGATTGTAAACTACTCAGGCATCCATGCAGCATCTTGACTACCTGCATAATGCAGCCACCATTTCAAACCTTTAACACAACGTGCAGCCAGTGTAGCTTGACCTAAAGTCCTATCCATGTAGAAAGCACAGATACTTCAAATAACATACCATGTCCATATCATATCCGATCGGATATTGATACTCATTAGATCTTCTCGGATACATGTCCAATATTTATGCTAAGTATCCTATTTTTCAAAATTAAAAAAAAAAAAAAAAAACTTCAAACACTTCTCAGATACATTTTTAATACTTCCCTGATACATCCAAAAATGAGGGCAACGATCAATTTTGTAGTCTATATTTCAAAATAGAAAGTATGTATTATGGTCTATAAAATAATGACTAAATAAGAAGCATGTAAAACTTAATACTACCGTAAACAATATGGGCTGTTATTTCGATAGTGTACTACGCTTTATGGATGATTATTCTTATACGTGAATATATATTTGTATGCATGTATATGTATGCCATGCATACACATATATATATATATAGTCATATAGATATATATTCCTTGATGTATGCTAGCCGTATTTCCAAAATTTATCGTATTGGCATATCCATATCATATCTTATCCATGTCTCGTATCCATATCTGTATCGATGCTTCATAAGGGAGTTTCATATCTATTGAGATAAAAGTTGTCAAAGGCTCAAGGCGCGCCAAACCGCTAAGGCCTCTTGGAGCCTGGACGCAGGGCGCAAAGCAAGGCACACACCTTGACAAAGTTAAGAGTGAAAATATGAATATATATATATATATAGATAATAAAAATACAAAATATTTAACATATTTAACAATAAACTACAATTTATCAACAAAATAAGAACATAAAAGGCAATGAAAATTCAGATGTAGAGGAGGAGGTTCTGCAACAGCAGCAGAAGAGGAAGGAAGAAGCAGCAATATGAAAGAGGGGAAGAAAAGGCTGGCAATGACAGCAACATTAGAAGGAGAAGAAGTCATTAACTACTCTTTCTGATGGACAAAGAATCACGATTGACGGATGATGCAATTAAAACAGCTAAGGCATGCTTTTTTCTTGTGCTTGGGCTTTTCTATGATGCGAACAAAAGTAGTGCCTTTTAGCATCTAACTGAACTCATCTTGTCCTAAGGTGGGCCCAGTGCGAGGGTGGCTCCTAGGAGCACCTTGCGCCATATGGGAGCCTTTGACAACACTGGTAGAGACTAAGGGTTTTGACAAGTGCATCTTCATTGGTCCAAGGCTATATTTTATCTTTCTTCTATAGAAACATACTCTGCTCCAGCCTTCCATAACCTGGAACCAGGCCCTTCACATTTATCCTTACCAATTAGTTAAACTTAAAATGACAAAATTACCTTCAAGGCCTATCTGTTAGCATGGCCTCATTAATTTGTCCATTCATTTCCTTTCCATATTAAGCCATTTGAAGCACTTCATCCTAAAATATCCTATAGTCCCATTTGTCACAACACCAATGCATTTTGACTATGCATGTTGCCTGCAACTTTTTAAAGGGATATTCCTATCAGAACAGAGTCGAAGAAAATAATAGTCAATCATTTTTTCCAGTCAACACCTCCAGTTACCATCTTATTATAGTTCTAAGTCTCTCTCTCTCTCTCTTCTAGCACTAGGTTGACATGAAGCACCTATCACGTAGACCTTTTACCAAAAGAAATGGAGCACAAGGTTAATTGGATTCTTCTTCATAAGTATATGACCAAGTAAGGGCCACTTAAACCAATCTTGATGGTGTTCTCATGGACAGGGTTTAAAATATCAATATCGAGTTATCTAGTTCTATCCAGGGTTGAGACGGTACCAGGATGCTATCATCTCAACTCTTGGGACGGTCTAGCATCCTGCTTCCATACAAGGACACTATTTTTTTGTTTTCTCGAGTTTTTAACTTTTTTGTCCTAAATGAATATATGATTGAATGTTGGTATGTTTTTAAATTGGTGATGGGTGCATGGTGCCGGCACTAGCACCAACACCCCATGACTAAGCCTAAAAGAAAGAGAGCATGAAACCTACTGCTCTCTTTTTCTATTCCAAAATCAAGAGGCCCAATTTGGGACACCTAGAACCAACCAAAATAGCCTTTGTACCAGGCAATCCTGAATGGTTACAACTTGGAGCGATGAGCCATCCTGGCCAATTAATAGACCGTTGTCTCGGAGGTGTCGCGAGTGTCAGTTTCCTATCGGAATGATACAATACCAATGGTATCATCCCGTTCCGCCAAGACTTACATCCTTCATGCAAAAGTAGCATGCCACCAATAATCAAAGGACCTAGTAAAAGAATGATTACTTAGCTAAATAGATGCAAAAATTAATGAACAAATAGATATTAGGCAAATTCCTAACAAGAGAATGGCTTAGCCCAATAGATGTATGGTTAATGGAATTATGCAAACCTCAAGCAACAAGAGAGAATGCAAGCTTCAAAAACAAGATGTATAGACATCACTTGCTCGTGAGGAGAGAACAAAAAGGGGACAATCCATGTCAAAGAGTTATGGCGGTAATCAAGAAGTAGACGTTTATTGGTATTGCGGGCAATGATGAGGCACAAAGAGAGGTAGAGATTACTCAGTGATGCTATTGGCTTCGGAGAAAAGAGTTGGTGATAGTGGAAGGTAGGAAAGGAGAGGCAAAAATATTGGAAAGGAAAGGTTGGTCCCTCATGAGGGGGTAAGAGGGAGCTCTTTCAAGAATACGAATCGATTTTTGTTCCTTCTTCCTTAACATATGCCACAAAAGTTTATAGAATCCATCTCATGATCATTAAAAAGGTCCAAGAACTCCCACACAACAAGTATTCAACTACAACCCTATTCATCCACATGCATGCACAAAGCAATATATGCACTAATAGAAGAATTATATCCACAAGGCCATCATGTAAACATTTATGCTCTACAGAATCTTAGAATTGTTGTCTCCCGCACATATTAAGTGTGCAGACAAAAAGATCTTTTAATCTGCAAGAATCTCCAAGATGAAAAGTTGAGAGGTTTATGTACTTAACCCCCAAAAACAAATCAGCAAGGTGTGGCCTTTGACTTTCTTTGCACATATTCAATGGACCCAAAAATATTTTTGCTCTTTGGTATTCTAATAGCATAAATATATCTAAAAACTCAGAAAACAAATAATTATCAAAGCAGAAATTGCTACAAATTAGACAAAATTTCAACATCGCTAACTACAAATCACACAAAGGATCATGGTGAATGTTATATCCAGTTATATGTTTTTACTAATTAAAACTTGCTTTTCACATATAGATGAATTTTACAAACATCAGATCGCATCAAGGTCTTTTTTCCCTTTTCCACAGAGAGGCAGAGGGATTGGTGTCAAAGTTCGTACGACAGAACTCCACTAATACACTACAAACACAAAACCAGCCCATAAAAATAAGAAAGAGCTGCCTGATGATAGACTACCAGCTATATAGTTTCATTAGAACTGTAAAATGTTAAAGTGGGGTATTTAAAATAAAGATCAAATGATACCAGATATACCACTTCTGAAACCAAATAGATCATAAAGTAAGAAGTGCCATTAAAAGGTGAAAATTGTTCAAGTAACATCGTAGTAGTTACAACTTACAAACACTAGATTGGCTAATTCCATTTCATATTAGAACTAACTTTTCTGGCAAACATGCATGTACAAATACAAAAGTAATTATTCGTAAAGTTTTGACCAAAACAAAATTTCGCTTGCTCAGATGCAGATGATGTGATCAGTGCTTTTCTAACAAATGGTATGCCCAATAGAACAACATGGAATCGTGCAAGGCATGATTTATTATATCTCCTAATCCTTTCTGTGTTGTTTGTTGATCTCCAGATCTGATTACAACTTGCATTTGCATGGCCTCATATTGATCTTAAAACATTATTTTCATAGTTATTGCAAATAAAAGATGAAACAATTTATTTTCTTTCTGTTGCTTACTTGGTGATAACAAGTTCAACAAGAAACTATAACTTGATTAAAATCTCTTAAAGCAATGCCCATGACTCAAACATCATCAAAATGGCATCAAATACCTTTCATAATTGAAAAAAGATAATGATACAGCTGGTACAAAATGCGGTGGAAGGTAATCCTTCTTAAAAAATGCAAAGAAAAGAATAGAACTTTGATGTATTTTTAACATATAGAAGAGAAGATTTAAAGGAAAAACAAATGGAAAAACTAAGCTTGATTTCTCCTACTACCATCATTACTATCCTCCGCCTCTTTAACTTTAGATTAAGTTATTGAAATAATCTGCTAGCCAAAGTATTGGTTATTTGGCAATCCCAATCAGATAAATACATCGGGTACGTACTGTTGTTAGGATTAAACACATGTTGATCATCAAAAATATTCACTGATCCTTACATGGAATTCATTAAAGATTTGTATGAAAGTAGAATTACCTGTATTCCCATTTGAGAACAGAAAGATTTTTTTATTTAGGAGAGTTCAAAAAAAAAAAAGATTTTTTTACTTTCCTTTTTTACTTTTTCCCTTATTAAAAAAAAATCAAAAACATTATCTAATCCACAAGAACGAAACTTAGTTATGCTTAATATCTTCAGTTTAAGATGCATCCGTCTTAATTCTGTCTTATATTCTACTAGTTTTCTCTTTGCCAAATGGTCCAAGGCCCATGCCTTTGTCAATCCAAACATACATGTTATGCCTGATGATACATATAAATTTGTAAATTGAACTGAAAACAGATGGCGTGCACATAATATTGTCAAAATGGCATTTACAGAGTAATACAAATTAAGAAGCTAGAAAAATTACCATCTTTAAGTTTGCTAATACCTTAGTCGCCCAGTCTGAAGATGCTTCTCCAGATGTCTGATGAATTCCCTTCGTCCTCCTCTTGCGTTTTTTACCTTTCTGCAATCAAGTGAACAGTATACCACATGAAAAGGTCAACTTAATCATCAAACTCAAATTGATACCAAGCAAGGCATTTCAGTAACCGTAGAAGCACAAAACCTCTTTCTCAGTAAGTACAACATCTCTAGTAACATAAGGAGATTCCAAGAATTCCAATAACTTTGCTGAGATTTCTTCCTGAAAGGTGAATTAGATTGCATTCAGTTCTCAAATACAAGAGAAAGATTCTAAAGACAACAATTATCAGTGACTAACCTTCTTGGCAGTGGCTTTCAGAACATGAAGATCAAGTAGCTCACAGAAATCAAGCAACTTCTCCTTGTTACATTTATCTAGCTTTTCCTTAATTTTTGCCCTTTGTTTTTCCTGCAATGTAGGAAAATTTGTGTATTGACTAACAAGCTTCTTCGATTCTAGATTCAAATCAAGTTACTTGGGCTTTTCAGTTTTAACATTTTTCTTGACATAGTTTAATCAACCGTATGCATTTAAATAATCAAAGATGTAGTATTTTCCAGATACCTATGACATGATAGTCATAATCTAGTATTTTTTAGTATTGCTGAGGTGCTGGTGTGAAAGTGTCACACATTCCAATGGTAGTATTAGGATTATTTTTGATAATATTCTTCAGAGTTCTTTTAGTAATAAACCTTAAAAAGCATAAATGTTAATCCTCCTTTACCCTAAAATTTAATAGACCTAGAAGATAGGGGGAAATGGTGGCCCCATCACCCTCCACTTCTATCATTCCACAAGGTGAGAAAGAAGAAGAACAAACTTGCATGACGAAGCATTGTCCTTCTAAAAACTAAAGAACAAAAAGAAGAAAGAGTTAAGTTGTAGTTCTTAGCCTTCAATGCAGTGGCACTGGGGGCTTTCCCATGCTTCTCTTTTCCATCCCTCACCATCTATTTCATTTGGTCAACAAGCAGACTAGCACTATCTCCTCCAATAAAACCAAAGGGTGGGGAGTGGGGTTTGGGGCATGTAAGAAGATGAACAAGCTCATCTCATATCTCACTGAGCGCTCCTTTACAACAAATGTAGAAGAATAAGAAGAAAGTCTCAAGCTGCAGTTCTTGGGCTTCAATTCAATGGCGATGGGAGCATCTCTAGTAGAGCAGGCTTCTGTTTCCATCCATCACCATTTCCTTCTTTTGGCCAAGAAGCATATTAGCACTCTCCCCTCCTATCATTCCAAGAGGAGAGAAAAATAGTATCTCTAGCAAGCTTTCTAGAATCATTAGATCGCCAATTTTTATAGGAAGTAGGAATCAAAAACTGCACTAGCCTATATTACAAAGATACACACCTTGTGTCTTTCATTCTCTTTGAGTGCACATATCTGTAGAGATGGAAGGTACATTCTACACAAGGTAACAAATTTGCTAACCTTCCATTTCATAACCACAGGCTACAAGACTGAGCTTCCATTTGCAAGCTTGTGTGAGCATATTCTGAGTTTCCCTTAATAGTCAAAATCCCTTTCCTTGGATATCATATCTACTGGGGAATCTTTCTCCTGCAACCAAAATTGAATACCACTATTTCCTCCATGAAGCATCATTTTCTTGCTTTGACTTTCATCAAAGTAATTAATAAATCACTAGTTGGTCTTTGGTCCTTAGGATCTACATAGACTAGTAGACATGGTACAAGAAGTAAATCCAGAGAAATTTGACTCAACCAAGACATTGGATTGTGGAAGGCATCCATCTGATATTTTAACTACAAGTGTGCTCTATAATCTTGAAGTTGGCTTCAAACGAAATTATGTTCACCTGCTAGCATTCAAGAAATTTGAGTAAGATGCAAAGAGGGTCAATGGATAGCTGAGCCTGAGAAGGATGAATGACCCCTCAGAAGTCAGAAGTTTTGTACTAGATCATCAGATGTTTTATCCATCTTTCTCCAATGCTCATGATTTTGGTTTTCTGCTAAGTATGGTCGATACATGGTTGAAATAAATCAGTCAAAACATACTGGTTGCAGAGGTGGTTCAAAAATAATATACATTACATCAAGATGTATCAGATCAGAAGGCAACAAAAAATGAAAGAGTGCACAAACAGGGAATATTATGAGAGAATGTTGATCATCTAATTACATTCATATAGCCAATTATACCAATGCCTTAAAAGGCAGACACCAACAGGCACATGTTTCAAGACTTAGTGAGATTTGGAACCCTATTGTTGATAGCATCTATTAAATTTGAACATGATAAAAAGATATGCTCATAGACATTTCCTTTACTTCCATGTGTCAGCAGAAGTGCTGTTTGGTAAAACAAAAGCAATAGCTCACTTAATTGCATGGCAGTCTCCACCAGTCAGTCCTCATTACTATAGTATCAAGTTGTTCAATGGCAAAAAGCCAGAGGAAAATAAGCACCTTGCCATGTTGACAGAAGCATCTATAAGGAGGGACTGAATCTTTTGAAAGTATTTAACCCCAAACAGAAGAAGATACGTGGCATGGTTATGGTAAGACCTCTAGCAAGTAGAATGGTACTAGGTCATTGCAATTTAAAAATGGTAATATCATCAGTCAATTGTAATCATCAGCATATTGGTTCATGGGCATCCATGATCCTCTTGTTTCAAAAGAAATTCGAGTTTTTACTAACATACTCACTTTAATAAGCACAACAGATTGACATCTGCAAGGGTAAAGGACTCGATGATGAATGTTAATAAACACAGCAACATGCTTACAAACCGCCAAAAGAAGCAACACTAGATGATCACTCCCTGGATCTTGCTGATTTCTTACATTATGTTTTGGTGCACATTATCAGATCTTCACCATCTTATTAACAATCTTTGGGCATTCTTCTCTAAGCAAGATATATAGTTCTAATGCAAAGGATCAACATTTTTATGGATTGATTTATTATCCATTAAAAGACACGTTTTATGTACAAGCTTATTACGTGTCCATTTAATATTTTCTTATTTTAAGTAATTCCTCTCATAGTGACAACCCAGGCAAGAAAGATATCCTTGATATGACTTTACAACATGATGTCTAGGGCTGACATATTAAACATTTCGTAGCGTATATGGGATTGCATCTTGACGACTACTATTTATCCAACGCACCATAGTGTGCGCATATAGAGGGCAAGCCTTGGTGCAATGGTAAGATTGCTCCATTGTGACCTAAGTTTTATGGGTTCAAAACACAGAAACAGTGTATCCGTGTGTGGGGATATGGCTGCAACCATCTGACCCTCCCCAAACCCTACAATGATAGGAGCCTCGTGCACTGGAACTCCATATGCTAACACCCAAAGATGCACACAGGCACACACTTATCTATAACAGCATCGTTCTCTTTATTGTAGTTTGGCAAATATAACAATCAACAATAATGTCTGATGTTGGTCAGAATAATGATATGCCACATAATAAAGTCCCTTAATGAAGAGAAAATCATTGAAATAGATAATACCAAGTTACCTTGTTGTCTGCCCAGACAATACCAGAAAACTGCAAAATGTTTCTCTTCAGAAAATGTACCTGGAAAAAAATATCGATCAGTAATAGAAATAGGCATAAAACAACATAAACAATGCTCATGCAAGCACTCAAAGAAAAGCTTCAGATGGGAGATTTACATTTGATTTCCTTCCAAAAAGTATTGTGTGAAGAATTTGAAGATTTTCATCTACCTTTCTTTTCGACAGCTTGAATAACACTGCAACACTTAGCAGGATTAGTTGGAACTAAAGAACATTTGCTCGTTCAAAAGTAGTCGAATAAGATCAGATGCGATAGTAGAAATGAAATTATTATCCTAAAATGAAAAAAAAACAATTATGATACTAAGATAACACAAAGAACATAATAAAAAGGCAAGATCAAATCATTGATTCCAAGAAGGGAAAAAAAATCCACAGCCCTTAAACAAAAATGAGAAACTAATGATGCGCCTAATGCTTTATCTCCAACTACCCATCATGCTATAACCCCTACAAGACTATAGGCTACCAACAAGATTATTACCAGCCCAAACATTATCCTAACATGTTCATTCTGTTATGCAGACATTTCTCAAATGCTTTATGATTTATTTTCCATCAGATCTTCTACCACAAACCTTCGAAATGACTGATAATGGCAATTTTAATCCATAAGAATGACACCCATCTTTATCACTGAAAAAGTCTTGAAATTATCCAGATGAAGTATCTTACTTATAACCTGTCATGTTAATTTTCATTAACATAAGGCAGAAAGATGACCAACAAGTTCCTTGTCCACTAAGAAAAAATTGCATATAGCACATTATGACGAATTGTCTTCCTATTTTCCTCCACAGCTGAAAAGGCAAATTACAAAGCTAACAAAACAAATTACTACTCACGAATCAAATAAATGCATGCGTTTTCCTAGGGCAACCCTTCTTCCAATCCAACAGCTGAGTACGCATTGTTTGATAGAATAAGCCACAGCTTATAAAATCACAGCACTCATGGCCTAGGAGGTTGAAAATGAATGACAAGGCAAAAGGTAACTCACATCACAATTGGACAAAATCAGCTTAGTTATCAATTATCATCACATCAAATCAAACTATAAACTTGCAAACCATCGCTGAATAGATATCAGAACAAAGGCACCTATTATTCATGCTTGCCCAGTGACATTATCAGGCATATTATTTGCTCTAAAGAACTACAGAGTACAGGCATTGCTTGATTTTGCATGAAGGCAAGCTTGTCAAAGCCAAAAGGGCCTATAAGGCACCAGAATTCCAATCACTGGAGGCATTAGCTCAAAAGAAAAAAATGCTAATATGAAACATTCAGTAAATACATTAGAATTCATTAGAATTTGCATTTGGGAAAGGAAAAACACAAACACACATCAACATATTAATCACCCGATGTCCAATATAATAATTGTGTTAGAATTTGGATACCACAAATCATGAACAACATCCAACATAATCATACACTAATAAAAGGTATGCAGTTAACAAAGAGATCTAGAGAGAGAAAGAGAACAGTAAAAAAAACTAGAAATAAAAGATATAAAATAGTAACAAAAAAAAAAGTTCCATTCTTGCCAATTTGGTTAAACATGGAGATAGAAGAGCTGCAGTGTTTTGGCTTTTAAAATTGCTAACCTGTCTTTTCACCTTGTGAACCTCCACCCCTTGCCCCCAATGCATCTTGATTAGAGTTGTAAACCAATCAAATAAACAAAAGTGTGTCGATTTCTTTTTAGTTTATTTTTCTTTTTTTTCAATTCTAAAATTGCATTGAAAGAAAAATCCCTTACATGAAATTGAAGAAACACTGGTGGTAAGAAACACTTGTATAACAATTTTCAAGAGTTAGTAATCAATAGTCGTTAAGCATACAACTAAATTCAACAATTTCATATGAGATTACCAAACAGTTTGTTTTATAGAGACTAAGATACAGAAGGTGACGAGATTAGATTCCAAGACTGGAAGGGTATTTCTATGAATAAGAAATTTTACTAAGGATCTCCAACTGGTCATTAGGATATCCTTTTTATTCTTTATTTGCTTTATTTGAGGTCCTCGGAAGATTTGAAAGAGGTTTTGATGCGTAATTGTTTTACACATCATTTCTTGTCTAATAGCAGCTCATCTTGCTTCGATTCAATAAGTAGGCACGATTAACTTTTATGATGCAAAGATAATTGGAGCATGAATTAAGGTTAAATGATCTCAAACCCCCTCCTTTCTATTTCTATCCTCCATTCCTCTTCTATTTTTCCTTCATACTTCCTCTTTAATATAATCCTTCCAAAATTTACAAAAAAAATGATACCTTTCCACTAGAAATCATGGCTTAACATTCCAGGTCCCAAATTTCTTCATTTTCGTAATCGAAATGAAAAGGCCCTAATGAGACCATCCAAAAGATTCAAATATCCCTCCTGAAACCCACAGTTGCCCCCACAATACCTTATCTCCTTGACCTACTAGTTTTTCTCAACCCCATGATTCTCAGATTGACCAATACCATCAGATCTAATGACAAACTACCTTGCAACCCCATTATTCCCCAGTCTTTGCTTCATCAGACCTACTTTGCACCTATTCTAAGCCAAAAAGGACCCTAGGTAGGGGCAGTCCTAATTCCCGGCCCTCATTATAGTTTCATAGCCAGATTATCCAGGATGACAAAAACCAGCATTTTACATCAACTTCACACCTTCAGTGCCACATAAGGGACAATAATGAAACCCAAATTTCAGGTGATGATTCCAACTACCTACCCAACTATAAATCCAGATTTAGTCAAATTAAGTCAAAAAAGAAACTAAAACAAATAGCAGCAAACAAAGTCAAAAAGTACTTATTTCCCCACTTTAAATGTATGTTAAACAAAAATCTGACTGTGAAAGATGGACGACTCAGTTAGATGCATACACTCCAATGGAAAGAAGGGGTAAAAAACCGCACTCCTCATCCAACCTTGTGTTTCTCCATGTCAGTACAATCCTCCATTCTATCATTTCCTCTCTTCCCCCTTTCATCTCCCCTTCTGTCACCCTGTCTTGGCTAAGTTTAATCTAGATTTTTTCCATATCTTAACTTATTCCTCTCATTTGCAAGCATGAAAAAGAACAACATGCTCCCTTCATCTCAATGTAGCAACCGTCCTTTTCGCGTATTCCAGTCATCCTGTCCTTCCACAAAGTGAATATTTTCCCCTCATTGCAGTTTCACAAACAGCAAGTAATTTATCCCTAGACTAGACTAATTGTCGATTGTTACCATTCAAAGCACATCTTCTTGTTGCCATAAATCAAGTAATGCAATTCCAATAAATACATGCGAACAGAGAAACACAGGACAAATGAAGAGCGTAGAGTACCATTAGGTATGTCTTTGAGCTTTATTCCAGCCCCCTGAAACCACATAATGAAAAGAAAACACTACTTTAATAAAAAAAATCTTAAATTTAAAGACGCGAAGGAAGAGACTACTAACAAGCAGGCATGAAAGCTGAAAGCCAGCCACTGAATCGCTTCCCATTACCTGCTCGATGGCAAGAACTTTCGTTGCGGAGGTCCTTCGAGGAGACAGCGCCGTGTACCTCTCCACTGCCTTCCTCTCCCTCGACGGCCGCTCCACCGGCGTGGCGGGTTCCCTCGCCGTCGACCGCCTCTTCCTCTCTTTTTTCTCCGTCCCTTCCTCCTCACCCTTCTCCACCGCGTCCCTCCTCTTCCGCTTCCGCTTCTCCTCCTCAACCTTCTTTTCCCCCTCCTCCTCCTCCTCCTCCTCCTCCACCCCTTTCTCCGCCTCCCTGCTCGCCTCTCCTCCGGCCGCCGCCTCCTCCTCCGCCGGATCCCTCGCTGCCTCCCCCTCCACCGGAGGAGATCCGTCCTCGGAGCTCTTCTTCTCCTCCTCGAGCGTTTCGGAAACCATCGGATCGAAGAGAACGCGTAAACCCTAGAGGAAAGCGGGGACTATGCGAGAGCCGAGGGTTTTAGCCTTGGACTGAGGTGGCGGGGGTCGGGGAAAATAGAAACGGCGCGATGGATGGGGTTCTTTTCGTCCGGAGGCGCGGATTCCGATTGGAAAATTTAATGCGGGCGCGTTATAAGGGGCACGTTTGAAATTTTATGCCGATTTTGGGAGCGGGCTGTCCCCAAATACCCTGCGCATTCGCAGGCAACCTTTTTCAGTTTTCACAGGCGTTCCGGCAAAGCAGCGTGATTCGCCTTTGGAACCATCTGAATTTTGTCTGTAGATTACATCATCTGAGCCGTTGGATCCGTAGACACGTGTAATTGAATGGATAAGACTGACATTTCGAATTAGGTTTCGTGGTCCTTCTGATCGATCATGTCTACAGGTGTATTCTGTAGATAAATATCTAAATATTTATTTGGACCGTTAGATCTGTGGATTATTCTGGTCGAGTGGATGAGGAGGAATACGTATGATTCATTTCCACCAAAAGTGACATATGATTCTCGTTTTGATGATGGGAGAAGGTTTCCCTATTTATAGAAAAACAATTAGGTTCATGGATATAGGTGTAATATATAATGAAAGCTTTGTTTTCCTTTTGAGAACAGCTTTGATACATTGTGGACTTTGCATTTCATATTTGATCCATAATTATTTTTTAAGATATAAATTATCGATGCATCATTCACTTTAGAAAAAAATTTAAAAGTTTAATATATGTCGCATCTGACCTTGAAATGGGGGGAAATTTTCTGTTGTGTAGTTGACATGCTTGCGAAAGATGTAAGCATAGCGTAACAAAGAATTCCTATCGATTGAAACTTTTATTTCTGATCCACAAAATATATGGTGTTATAATTTTTAGTCCCTAATAAGTATTTTAATAATTCAAAGTCACTAAGATATCGTGATGACCCTGCACGTTTGGTTATAATGAATCCATGGAATCCTCACTCCCTGAGGTTCCCCATAAGAGCGCATTCCATTAAAAAAATTCTTCACACATACCGGCCCCAAATCTCTTCTTTCGTTATGCACACCCATCCTAAATCTTTTGGTTACGCTACTTCCTTTCATTTAAAGAAGAACTCAAACAAATCTCTCTTCTTATTCCATCAATGCATAAAAGAGGTCCCTAAAAAAGAATCTTCTCCACTCTATTTCATCAACCTCTTCATATCAAATATTAATATATATATATATATATATAGCATCTCTTCGTCGTGCTTTTTAAACGGTCTCATCTAGCATTTAAATAGCCATGGCTCAAGGACACGGATATCCCAGTTTTCATTGTTGTTTGCTCTTATGGTAGTGAAGCCCACATCATTTCCATCTCTGAAAATACAAGTATCGATCATATTTACAATAAAATAGTGAAGAGATAAAAGCATCTATCTACTGCAATGATAGATATCATGACCCGGATTCGATGCATAATTTGTCGTGCCCCAGATCCGAAGCATGACTGGTCATACTACTGTAAGGTATTGCCCACAATAACACGAAGCTCATAATAACAATATTCTTTCATATAGCATGATAAAATTTGTTCAATTCCATTTTCAAATCAGAAAGAAAGGAGTACACAGCATCTAAAATCCAACATCATGCCCAACCCATCATTGGATACACTATGTAAAAAAGAGAGAATATTTACGTAAAACAAATATTTTATAAGGCATACTTGTAAATATTTATTTTTTTCATAAAACTATTTTTAGAAGAATATTCACAAAGGATATGTATGAAAAAACAAATTTATTATTATTTTTTCATAAAACTATTTTTCTGACATGCCTTCCTATTTGAACTGTAATCCAGAAAGATATATTGATAACAAATCATTGAATTTAGATACAATACATGAATTGTTGAATGATTTTTGATACCGTAGTTTGAAGAATCAGAACAAAAAAAAAAGGAAAAAAAGAAAAAAGAATCAGAACAAAAAAACTGAAGGCGATTCAGGAATTGTTTATTAATAATTCGGAGAAATATTGTTAGCTGTCACGGAAAAAAAAGGGTAAGTCGCCAAGCGGGACTGCTCTCTCGGTTTCTACTGTTTCTCTCCTCTGCAGACCGGAGCGGACCGGAGCGGAGACGCCATCGTCGCCGATTCAACCGCCGGCAAGTTCTTGGACCAGGCGAGTCCCCATTCCTCTCCCTCTCCTTTCTCTCTCTCTCCAAAACCCTAGATCCCTTTGCCTCCTCTCACACTCCCCCATTCCATCCCTCCCTTTTTTCTCCCTCCCATAAATCCAGATCTTGGACTTCTTCTCCCACTGCCCTAATTCTTCCAAGGATCAACCCGAACAAAACCGAGAGAGATCCCAAGAGTCCCCTGTTTCCGACGTATAAACCCTCTCTCGGATGAATCAGATCGTGTTGAATTTATCTTTTCAAGTCTCGGGCTAATCTTCTGTGTACTTCCATATATGAATTATAATGCTTGTCATGTGTGTTCTTTTGAGAAAATTAATCATAATTTTATTTGAAGAAATAGTTTTGCTGAATCATTCTATTTCTCTAATGCTGATACGTAAAACGGTTCCTGTCTTATTATGCTGCGTAACATGCAACTTTTCATTTTAGGCCAGTAGTCTAATAACATATGAGTAGATGTCTGATTGTTTGTTGCTACAGTTCTGTGATTTTGCTAGTAAGAGGATTCTCTCGGACATTTTACATATGAAATCATCTGTGGTTGCAGTTGGTTTATTGGCCTATCTTTGATCTAAGACCATGCACTTTGTGTTATTGTTTGTTTTCTGTCACTGTTTGGTTGAAACATGGAGTTACTGAGACTTGATTTGTTCATTAATACACATGAACTCCGATCATGGCGTCGAAGGTGCATTTGATGCAATGCTTGCTGGACCGTTCTGATGTCTGGTGCAACATTGGCCACACATCATGTGCTGATAGACTTGAGATGCATGCCCATGTGCACATGCGCAACTGTTAATGATGCACCGCACATCTACACACTTGATGCGTGTTATTTATGGCACTAGTTGGATTAGAATTCGAGTGACTGTTGGTCAGACCAACTTTGCTTCCAGTGGTGATTATGATAAGCCTCACGCAATCTATTCAGAGCATGTCATTTGAATCATTGTTTCTGTTTGTTATTACCAAGGGGCAGTTGTAATTCATCCTCTGTGACTATGCTTGTGTGGGTTTTTGTAGGTCAGCTTTGTCTTAGTTTAAATTTTTTAAGCCATAAGTTTGAGGCCATAATGTTGCATCTTGCCTTCCAATGGTTGCAATTTAATTTGCCTCCATTTCTTGGTAACACTTGGCTTGAGTCCGGAACTAGAGTTGCTTTATTCACTAAATTATGAGTGAATTCTTAAGTGGTCTGGACTAAACTGGTTTGACTCACTAAGTTAGGTTTATTCAAAATGTAATAAAATTTCTCATCTGCTTCTCTAACTCTCAGAAAATGGTTCTATATCATTTTTTCATGTAGGATTCAGTGAATCCTAATTATTTTACCTCAATGAATCAAATATATGTTGCATATTTCAAAGAACTTAAATCAATGAGATTTATTTACATTTTTTCTAGAGCTATTGGAAACTAGAAATAAACTTATTTCTTTTGTGAGGGCGCATTGCAAACATGAAACCAACCAAGTGAAACAACATAACTAATAACGAAATCCTAAAATTTTGTATTTACCTGCTATTCTTCTTCCATTTCAGTTGTACCTCATCTCACCTTTACATCGTCATCTCTATGTTGCTCATCTCATGTTCTTGTATCCTCCTTACTGGCCAGTGTATGATCTTGATGCAATGTTGCTGGCTTACTTCCTTAAAATCTTCATGCCTCACTACCACAAAAATGATCACTCAATATTTCAGATAATTATATTCATTTCCTAGTCTCACCAACTTTCTAGTGGAAAACATTCCCATACATCTAACTGTTAGTCAGTACAAGTTGATTAAGGTAACTAAGTTTCTTGTTTAGAAGTATGTTATGGAGGCGTTACTTAAAAATACTATGGTCATAATAAGTGGACTATAGATTAGTGGTTGCGCCTTTCTTTCACTTGGAGGTGGTTCTATGTTCAAAACTTGGGACATTGTTTTATTGTATCCGTATGGAGCCAGTATCGGTCGATCGCTTGGGACACCACCCCGTTGGTTCATCAATTTGGTGGGAGTAGTTCCAATTCTCCCTACGAGCTAACGTGGTCCCCTATGTGTTTGACCCAGGTAATTCTTCCATATTTTTTACAAATGTTTGTTGGTGCTCTGACATCTATTCTTAGAAGAAAGCCTGTATGAAATGGAGAATCTTGCATTGTATCTTACGCCATTTGGGTACACATGTGCTGTAATACAAATAAAATGGCTTTTTTTTGGGCCTCTGACATTCGTGAGTAGTCTTAGTTTGCTGTTTTTTATTTTGAGAATTCTTTGGAATTCTTTGCTGATCTTAAGCCATTGATATATGTTGAAGTTATGATGGAGCTTGGTCTACTTGAGAACAATGATTAGTTGATTTAACTCTTAAGTCACCAGAACAGATATATATTTGTATCTCAATAAACTTGTATTCTATGCCTTTGTTCTTCTCCAAGAACTATTTGGGCCAAAATTAACCTGGTATTTTAGAGAATTCCTAAAATCATCTCAAATTTCTTTCAGGCATAACAGCTAATAATATTTCATAGGGAAAATAAAACATTTAACTTGTAAAGAGATACCATACTTAGTGACTGGAGCAGTTAGCAATTGTAGCATGTCTGCCATGTATTATGCAAGTATGTATTTCATTGATATAGTTTGCAATAATAGTAATGCCTCTTTGTTGAACACCGCCACAATTTTGGCTGTCCTATTGCCACAGATAATTAGAATTAGGAATTTATGATGCCTATTGATTATTATACAACTAGACAACAACCATTTCTTTCTCTGCACAAGAACTAGCAGTTGTTAATAGTTACTGCTTAGTAGCTATAACGTATTGCTCTCTATGTTTAGCATCGGCAAGAGTTTTACATGGCTTCTTTATATTCTTTTGCACTTTTACTTTAATATTTTTTTATCAATATAATTCATGGTGCTGGACCATTAAGGGCATGTATGTGTCGCTTTCATAGTTTTTATTAGGATTTGACAATACCTGTGAAGGCACACTTGCATACCATGCATATTTTCAATTGACAGTACATTATTTTCCTTTGATTCAATTTATCCTCTATGTTCTTTGAAAAAACAACTAATCTATTGTGGCTGTCTTTTGCTTTTCAGTGGGAAGCCATTTTAAATACTCAATTCTAGTATAATTATATATAGTTGTTAGATTTGATCAAGATAGTGTGTCACTGTTATTTTAAACTAATTGGAAAATGTACAATTATTAAAGTTATTCAGTTCAATATCCCAATTTTCCCCTATACTTGTTTTATTATTAAATCTATGCATTTCACTAGCTTAATTTCTGCTTATACTTTCTGTATTACTAGTTCCCTCTGGTCAAGACAAGGCTTGATGATTTTGATTTGGTTTATCATGTGGTCCTTATTTGGCTGCCTTTTGGTTTGACCAGATCTCCAAGGTAAAAATGTCAGGGAATGCCCTCAGAGATCTCAATGTACTTGCTGTTCCAGGATTGGAGAGAAAAAGTGATGGGTCTAGTAAAGGAAGTTTTATCAAGCCTTACATTGAGAATAGCAATGAAGAAGTTGATAGATGCCAGAAAGATTCAGAAGTTAATATAGGGAACAATGGAGTAGAGGCAGGAAATTCAGAAGTTGAGTACATAGAATCTGAGAACTTGACAGATCTTCCAGATGTAGATTCAAGTCTCAATGTATGGGTTAATTCTTCAAGATTCCTGGTTGCTTTATTTGTATCTTCCATGAATATTAGACTTTTTTAGTGTCGACATCCTTTTTATGTTTTCCTATATAATATTTTTTAACATTCTTTTGTTTTATGTAGACACTTCTAGCAAGATTAGACTCAAAAGACTGGGTTTCAATATGTGAAGCACTCAACAATGTGCGCCAATTATCAATATATCATAAGGAAGAACTGCTTGAGATGTTGTAAGCCTCTTTCTCTTTTTTTGTTCAAGAAACAGATGGCTCTTTAAGATTTGATTCACCTTTATTTGACATCTTTTAATACTGTTTTGTTGTTATACTAATAGGGGAGTTGTGATTCCATTGATTGTAAGATCCTTGAAAAATCCAAGGAGTGCTGTCTGCAAAACTGCAATTATGACATGTGCTGACATCTTTAAGGTCTATAGTGATTCAGTAGTTGATTCATTTGATCCTCTGGTATGTTTCCATTTTGTAATCTTTTCTGCCATTCTACTCTTCAGCTGTTCCTAGTGCCAAATTGTTCTCTTGTCTATGTTTAACATGCTTGACAATGCAGTGTGCAAATTATTAAATCAACACTTTTTAATCTTTTTGTATATACTGGATTCAGCTTGTCCAGCTGCTTCTCAAAGCTTCACAAGACAAACGCTTTGTATGTGAAGCTGCTGAGACAGCTCTGGTAGCAATGACAACTTGGGTCTCTCCGTCTTTATTATTGCCAAAATTGCAGCCATATCTTAAGAGCAAGAATCCTCGAGTACGAGCAAAGGCATCTATGTGTTTTAGCAGAAGTGTATCTCAACTTGTAAGTTTATATCTTCCCATTAAAAAATATGCTTGATGGTTGATCTAGGTCCTGCATTTTGGTTTTTTTTCCTGCTATAACAATGATTTTTATTTTGGACTATGATTGGGACCGTCGTATGTTTTTTTTATGCACTTATTTACAATATATTAAACATAAACATCACCCAACCCTGTTTCTATGCACACACAAAAAGGAGCACCCAGCAATAGGCAATCTATTTGCTGTTCGCTTCACGGATGGTACATCACAAGGGCAAATCCTCTGCAAGTGGAAGCATCTATAAATTGTTCTCACTGCTTTTGTCCTACGGTTGGCCTTTTGATTGGTCCAAACGGTAGCAGTGGCAGAATTCAGATTGTTCTAGGCTCTCTTACCCATCTGAACCTTGACAAAAATGGCAGAATTCAGATACATCTAGGCTTTCCTCCCCTATCCAAACCTTTTTGCTTAGAAAGGTCAAATATTAACTGTGAGAGGACATGGTAAATCTTTTTAACTTTCTATTCCCCCTTAGGTACTTTAGTCGCTTAAAACTGATACAGGGACATGAAAAACCCTGCAAGTTGGAATTGGTTGGAGGCCCCTCCGTCCCAAGCTGTCAGTTGAAACTCAAAAGGTGCATTTACCTTAGCTCGACATCATAATGGCTTTAAACTGTCCAGAAGGGTAGCTATTAGGATTTTTTTCCAACTTTCAATGCTTTTACAGATTGGCTGCGGACTTCAGCTGCTTTTTTTCCACAAAGTAAATGTAATGCATGGAATACCTTTTTGGTTTTCAGGATTGATTGGAGTTTCTTACTTACAGGCGTAAGCTAAAACAGACTCAAAGTTTAGCTTTTCTTGTTGAGCGTGATCTTAGGCAAACTTATTAGTAAGATTATACAATATCTTCTAGAAATTTTATGAAAGAAAACAGCCTCGATTGGAAGTTCGAAATCTATCTACATTGCTTGAATGTATGGTAGATTCTTTTTCAAGTTTTCCACTTCATTCTCTGTTATTCAGCTTACCGAATCATTCTATTGTCTAAAGATTGTCTGGGCCTCTTTTTTCAATTGAATATTTTGGTGTTATTCATTGCTCGCTTTAAGACTGCATCATTACTTAAAAGTAAAAGGAAAAATATTGCTTCTAGTTTTAGGTTGTGTATGGTATTAATATTGATAACTGGAGTGACTTTTGATGGACCTTTAGCTTCCAAGTATTCATGCTCGTTACAACCAAGTGACCTATATTTTGCAGGGTCTAGAAGGAATTAAAGCATATGGGATTGATAATCTAATCCAGATTGCGGCATCTCAGCTTAGCGATCAGCTTCCTGAATCAAGAGAGGCTGCTAGGATGCTGGCACTGGAATTGCGAGCCATCTATGACAAGTCTCATGCCTCGCCAGGTGAAGACTGTACACACTTGGTGGACAGTGATTCTTGGGAGGCATTCTGCCAAACAAAGCTTTCTCCTTTAAGTGCTAACGCAATTCTTCGTGTCACTTCTACTCCAAAAGAGGGTTTAGTTTTCGGTTGCTAGCTCATTAGGTATAAGTACCATTTTATGCTGGCTTTGACAATCTCACGATTACTTCTGCACTGGTATTCTGTACATGCTGTGACCATGGGAAGATTGTAGTTCAGTTGGGGCATTTGTTGAGGTGGTCAATTGTGCTGATTTTATGTTTTACAAGTTCTTGTATTAAGTATATCATCAAAGTTGATGGCAGTCTGCCCTTTTGTTGCCTTTAAGGCTTGTTCTCGATACACCTTAGCCTGCTGCTGGAGAATGTACTTTACTGTATGATTCTTGAGAAGAAAATGGGTAATTTTGCACTCTATGTTGATTATATGTTTTCGCGCTGGGGATATTTAAGGCAGATACATGAGCCTCCTCAATGGTGTGTCTTCACTTCTATGGACAGCTAAAACTGAGGAATTTCATGAATTTATGCTGAGCCCTTAGAAACAGTTATCTAGAAGCACCAGAACTATCCTGTTCTTGGTTTTTACTGAAAATAGTTAGATCTAGGGAAAATGTCATAATCTTCGCGGGTTTAATATTTAAAATTTGCAAAATGATGCGATGCGGAATCCCTTTGGAATTGTGAAAACAGGAAAAGGAAGTAGACTGTATATTTTTCTCATGGGAATGATATGCTTCTTTTCCTCCTCTATATGCTGAGTGCATGAAAGTAATATGCTGCAAGTATTGTATTTCTGTGTTCATGCTGGGGATAATGTTATATATACACTATCTAGAACTGCTACTGGTTGCTGCTGTATAGTCTGCTTGGTAATTCTTGATCATATGTGGCAGTTGGTGGTTGGTGCAATGCATGGTTAGATGACTGCCACATGAGATCTGGGCCATTCACCAGGTGCCACATCAGAGTGGGGAATTGGTTGGGTAAGGAGCGGCGCTCTGTAGAATGTTTCATTTTTTTTTTTTTATTTTTTTATTTTTTTTTGCTAAAACGGGCAATTCATACTACTCGGGTACGAACACACCCAACAGAATCTGCATACAAAAGGTCCCGGAATGCTCCGGGCACGTCATCCCCACCAACCCAAAGGGTGCCTCCTGAGTGGCTCGCAACATACGCCGCCACCCAGTCTGCCGCCCCATTCGCCTCACGATATACATGCATAACCTGAAGGGAAAACCCCTCACTCACCATCAACCATATATCACGGAGTAAAGGGTGAACTCCTCCATCACTATGAGGGCCCTCCCGGATCCAACTAATCACGGTGGCTGAGTCACCCTCCAGGAGGATAGAGCTCGCCTGAAGTACCTGTCGCGCATACCGTAATCCCATCCAAGCCGCCCGCAGCTCTGCCCCTGGGACCGAGGTATCGAAGATCTGACAACCCCCTGCTGCCACCATGTTGGAGCCTGGGCCCCTAATAACAAAACCTGCTCCTCCTCTCCTGCCTCCATCCAAGACTGAGCCGTCAAAATTGACCTTGAGGAAGCTTGGGGGTGGGGGCTCCCAGGTGAAAAACACCGTGTGAGTGGCTGCCGAAGCAGAATGGGGGCCCCAGATGTCCCTAGCTGTCAAAGGTCTATGATGCAGATCTACAGAAAGAAACTCTACTGCCTGAGCCCGAGCCCGCTCCATCACAAATCGTGGGGACAGGCTAGGCCTACCAAAAACACGGGCGTTCCTGGCCATCCATACCTGGTAAGCTGTGCAGGACGCCCTAATAGCCACAGACCTCATCTGGGTGGAGATGGAACAACGCCGGACCTCCTCCAAAAAACTATCCCTCCGTCTCCAGACCGCCTCCGGAATCCCTGATAACCTCCAAGTCCCCCTCGCCCAGACACACTGGAATAGTACATGATCCACTGACTCATCTGCCTCACAATACTGGCACAAAGGAGGAATGCTAACTCCCCGACGGCTCAACTCCAAGCTCGTCGGCAGACGATCCCATGCTACCTTCCAGAGGAATAGTGCCACCCTCTGGTGTAGCCCGAACCTCCATATCCAGCCACAGTCCCTACCCAGGTCTGACTCCTACTGAAGAACCCAAGCGACCTCACCAACCCTGACTCTAGCCCTACAAGTGGTGCTCCAAACCCTAACATCTGGACCTCCCGATCCCGGGATGGGGAGGGCTCGAATCCGCTCTGCTAAGTGCTCTCCGAAGAACTGGCCCAACCTGTCGACATCCCACTCTGCCTCCCCAGGCATAAGGAGGTCATGCACTTGGAGCCCCACAGGCCCCTCATCACTGATCATCGTCGGCCACAGCCTCAGCGGAAGTGCATCCACCCAAGGGTCCTCCATCACATCAATGCTCCGTCCATCGCCAATCAGCCACCTAGTATGTGCCAGTGCAATAGGTATATATCTCCCAACCTCACGCCATATGAAAGATGCCCTCCGGCCACCCACCACCTGCCCAGCTGAGCCTGGCCGACCATATCTCGCTCTCATGACCTGACACCAGAAACCATGTGGCTCCAAAACAGTCTGCACTGCACGTCGCGCCAGGAGCGCCTCCCGCCTCGCCAATAGAGACTGCACCCCCAAACCACCCTCCCTCAGAGGAAGGCATACTCTCTCCCAGGCCACCAAGTGTACCCCATGGCCCCCCCCAGAGGAGCCCCACAGGAAACTACGCATAAGCCGCTCTATACCCACCAGCACCGTCTTCGGCACACTAGTATGGGCCATAGTATAGACAGGCATGGAACAGAGAACTGACCTAACGAGCGTCAACCTGCCCATCATAGAAAGTGACGAGGCTCTCCAACCCTCGAGCCTGCTCTGCACCCTCTGTATCAAAGTAGAGCACTCCGCCATCCTCAGCCTCCTCCCTGTGATGGGGACACCAAGGTAGTCCAGTGCCCCCTCCTGCTCCCGCATCTCCAATATCGCCCTGATCTCCTGTCTGAACCTCCGCTCTGTGCTCGGACTGAAGTGTATGGATGATTTTTGGTGATTGATTCTCTGCCCAGACGCCGTACAATACTCCGTCAACACCCTCTGGATGGCTCGCGCATCCCTCACCCTCGCCCTAGCCAGAAGCAGGCAATCATCTGCAAAAAATAAGTGAGAAATAGGGCGGGCACCCGGGGCTGGACTGTAAGCAGCCAGCACCCGGTCCTCGCAGGCTACATGTAAAGCACGGGATAGTACATCAGCGCAGATGATGAATAGGTATGGGGACAAAGGACAGCCCTGACGAAGCCCCATAGTAGCTCGAAAGAAGGGCGAAGGCGTACCATTGACCAAGATGGAGAATCTAGGCCCCTGCACACAGCCAAGAACCCAGTCAATCCAGATCTGATGGAAGCCAAAACTCTCCAGTGCCCGTCTGAGAAACTCCCATCGGATCCGGTCATAAGCACGCTCCATGTCCAGCTTTACTGCCATCAAACATCGCCTCCTCGAAGCTCGCTGTAAGTCTCCCATCATCTCCTGAGCTAGCAAAATATTGTCTGATATACTCCTCCCAACCACAAACGCACCCTGCTCCTGACTAATAATAGTAGGCAACAGAGCCTTCATCCTCCCAACCATAAGCCTCGCCACAATTTTATATACTGTGGTACACAAACTAATAGGCCTGTAATGACCGGGCTCCGACGCATCCCGTCGCTTCGGAACCAAGGTAATGTAAGTAGCCTGCCAGTCATCTGTCATCACTGCCCTACTGAAGTATAGCTGCACAGCCTCCACCACTGATCTCTGAATAATACTCCAATATCTCTGAAAGAAAAAGGGTGGAAAACCATCCGGTCCTGGGGCCTTGTCCCCTGCTAATGCCCAAACTGCCTCCTGCACTTCTGTATCTAAAACCGGCTGAATCAATGCTTCATTATCAGCCTCCTCAATTCTGACTGCCGGCCTGGGGAGCTGACCCCGCACATAAGTCCCCTCTACCTCCGTCCATCTGGATCTGAAAAAGTCGACCATCACCTGTCGCACTGCCGAGTCCTCCTCCACTCGCTGGCTCGTCCCAACTCTCAATGATCGTATCATGTTCCTTTGCCTCCTGATGATCGTCGATCGATGAAAGAAACTAGTGTTTCGGTCCCCCTCCTTAACCCACTGCGCCCTCGACTTCTGCCTCCAAAAAATCTCATGCTGATGCAGTAACGAGTGATGAGAGGCCAAGTGACGACGCAGCTCTGCCATCTCCTCCTCCTCAAGCTCTCCATCTCGATCCTCCCTCCCCTGGAGCTCCGCAATCAACCCCTCTACCTCCTCTAGTCTCCTGAATATATTGCCCACTACCTCCCGGTTCCATCTGCGCAGGCGTCGCTTAGTAAGCTCCAATCTACGCGATACCCTCTGCATAGCATCTCCCTGCACTGGCATGCCCCATGCCCTCCTAACTACTTCCCAGGATTGGGGGTATGACAACCACAGCTTCTCAAATCGGAATGGGCTATGGTGGCTAGAGCTCACTGCTGTAGAAATCAAAAGAGGACAATGATCTGAGGCGATCCGAGCAAGGTGACTGACCTGGTATGATGGGAATCGCTGAATCCAGTCCGGAGATGCCAACGCCCTATCCAGCCGCTCCCATACTCTCGCTCGTCCAAGCTGGTTGTTACACCAAGTAAATCGCGGCCCAGAAAAGCCAAGGTCCACGAGGCCGGTATCATCCAGGAACTCCCGGAACTCCCTCCTATCTCCAGAGTCGGAGTAGGCCCTACCACCACGTTTCTCATTGGAGCTAAGAATGCAGTTGAAATCACCCACCACCATAGTCGGGATCCCCTGAGTCAACAAACGGGTCAGCTCGCCCCAAAGGACTCTCCTCGTCCGGTAATCAGTGCTGGCATAGACCCCACACAGGACCCACGGAGCTTCATTTGGTTCCGAGATGACCATCACAACCTGCTGAGTGCAATTGCGAAAGACATCTACAGAGGCCACTCCCCGCTTCCACAACAACAAAATACCTCCAGACAAGCCCTGGGATTCTACTACAAAGGAATCCCAATCAAAAGCTAAGCGCCGCTGCACCCGACGCATACCTTCTCCAGATACCCGTGTTTCACAAAGAAAACAAATATCGGGGCAATGAAGCTGCACAAATCTCCTGAAGGACGACAAAAATGAAGGCTTGGCCGCCCCCCTACAATTCCAAGCTAAAATCTTCATATAACACAGTGGGATAAGTGTTTGCCCTGTCTGCGTGGGCTTCTCTTTCCCTGTTCATGAGGCTTAACCTCCTCACCCAACTCCCCACCTTCCTGGATCGCCGCCCGCAGCAAATCAGCCACCTTGCCATGATCCTGGATGGGAGAAGAAGACCCCTGCCCCGTGCCCCCTAGAGTGCTTCTCATCACCACCACCGTAGAAGAGGCTGGGGAGAGCCTTACCGGAGCTGCCAGAGGTCTGAGAGTCCCATCCCCGTCCTCCATCTTCAGCTTCCCCTTGTTTTTCTGACACGGCGTGGGCACCACCTCCCTTTGTGAAGCTTTAGCCGAACTCAGCTCCTTCCGGTGGTGCAGGCCCTCCAGCACTTCCTTGGCCGGAACCTTGCTGCCCTCTCCGGCCACACCCTCGCGCCGAGCTGGGGTCTCACCTGCCACTGCCGTTCCGCTCGCCGTGGGCGCTCCGTCCTCTGCTCGCATAGTCCCAGCCGTTCCGGCAGCAGGTGGAGCACCGCCCAAAGTCGGTCGACTAGGGGGTCTCACCGGCGGCAGGGAGGCACTCCGGAAGTGCCTCCGACCATCCTCCCTCCGGCGTAGGCACGGGTCATCGAAAGAGGACGTTGAGACCGATCGAGGCAAATGAGTCGACTCAGCCCTACCAACTCCCACAGCCCCCTTCCGCTTGGCTGGGCTTCTGGCCCTTTTCAATGGGCTTGGGCCCTGCCCATGGGCCAGCCCAGTAGCAACATCTAGGCCCTTTATCCCGTGGCCCGACCCATCAGTGAGAGGCAGGCCTGGGCTTGGCTTGGCCCGTCCCGAGTCGGATCCACCCTGCTGGCCAAGAGAAGTGGTCGAACCCAACCCCTTGATGATTTCCGGTTCAGACCCCAGAACCCCACCAGTTTGGGTCATCTCCGCGTCCGACACCCGTGCTTCCGTCTCCTTCGTCTCCGGCGACCTCCTCCTGGCCAGCTTAGAAGGCTTTTGCCAGCCTTCCGTGTCCGTGGGCGACAGAGGGAGATTCGGCGCAGCGATAGGAGACCTCGGCCCCAGATCAGAGGGAGGATCCTGCACCGGAGTTGTTTGAGCGACCTTCGCCACCGAGGCCTTCTTCATCGGCTTGTTCGCCTTCGGCCGCCATATCTTAGTTGTTGTCAGCCACGGGCCGAAGGGACGCCGACTCCCCAACTCATCACCCTCCTTCACCTCAGATGACAGCCCCTGGGGGGGCTCCTCCATCCCAGTCCGTTGGGAGCTCTGTTCTCCCTGTTCTCCAGCCGTCGCCGGGGCCGTGGGAGGAAAGGGGCAATCCCCCTCCCCGTGCCCCAACCGAGCACACTTGTAGCAAAAACCAGGCAGGTTTTCATAACGGAAAACCTGCCAGTGTAGGTCGGATCCTACCTGGATGAACGTCCCCGGCCTGAACGGCATCCCCGCATCCACCTCGATCTTGACACGGGCAAACCCGAGTTTCCGGCCCTGGTCGGTGACCTTGTCCAGCGCCAAAGGTCGTCCAGCCTTCGCCGCGATACCCCAGATCAGCTCCCTCGTCCAGTACTCCATCGGTAAGCTTGGTAGCCGAAGCCAAACTACCGTACGGCACAGCTTGTTGGTCCCCGGAACAAAGTTCGGCCGCCATCGCTCCATGGTCAGGAGCTGACCTGCCACCAACCAGGGACCGCCTTCCATGGCCGCCTCCCGATCCTTCTCACTCCGGAATCGAAACGCAAAGGTCTCGTCCGCCAGCATGAACTCCTCGACATCGTAGTCGAGTTTCCCCGCAGCTCGCAGCTCCCGACTGATCCATTCCACGGGTACGCGACGACCCAAGCTCCCCATGATCACCGCAGTATCACGCCACGCCGCCCGGGCCACCTCCATCTTCTCCGGCGAGATCTCCACCACATCCGTGTACCGTCGCTTCAAAACTTCGAGCTCCGCCGTCGTGATTTGGTGATTGGTCCAGGTCGATGCCCTCGACGAGCCCTTTACCACATTCGCCCACGTCCGGCCCATCTCCGGCGCCTTCGGGTGGGTTTCCTCCCCTTTGTTACCCGAGCTCGTCTCCTTCTTCTCCAGCTCCACAGGGCCCTTCGTTGCCATCTTCTACAGTGCCCTAACCGGACGCCGTGAACCCCCTTCACTTCTCGCGCACCAACCGTTTGGGAACAGTCCCCACCCACCGCACGAGAATTGACGCACCTAGGCACACATCCCGAGTCACTCTCTCTCTCACCACCCCATTGACCTTTTTTTTCACCAACAAATAGTTTGCTTTAATATGGAAGAGGAGAAGTATGCTTAATGGTTGCAGTTATTCTCTGAATTTAGAAATAGAAAACATAGACTAGTTTGGTTGCGATACTTTGGATGCGATTGCGGGGCAGATAGTTTGTAAATGTCCAAATATTATTATTCTTTGACCAAGATCTTCCATAATGGGTTTATCACTGCTGTGTCCATAGTAATAGGAGTTTAATGAGCTGTATGGTGCAATAAAACTTACATGAAGATAAAACCATTGATGCCTTGATCTTTTAAACCAGCCTTGCTCCAAATGTGCTTCATCTTAGTTTTCCAAACCTAACTCCAAGTACTCTCGATGGAAAAGACCTCGCAAATACTCTCGGATGAATTGGGATCAAGTTTGTAGGATATCCTTTTATAATGTGACGCACACATTAGAGGCAGATACGGAGATTAAGATCCTTTAGCAACCATAAAACATATCCCATCACCATAGGTTTATCTTGAATCAGAGTTTAGATTAAGTTAAACTAGTAAAACAAATCCAGATATGTGTTAGTGTAGCCCCTTGCTTGTTCCCTAGAACACTCTCCGGTTGATTCAGGACCTAAATTTCTCTTTGAGTTTGCCGTGCTTGTCCACGCAGCCACTAGATCCAAGGGATCCTTTCCGATCATGGAATAAATCTCCTGTACAAATTGGATCAGCAGATCCTTGGCAACGACCATATTCCATGTGCTATGGAATTAGGAGAAGTTCCATGCCATGTGGCATGCGTTTTGCTGCAATTCACGCATCATATAATACAGAATCTATGGCTGAACTCCACAATCACCAATCCGTTAACGATATGTAGAGATAGTTTTTGGTTTTTTTTTTGTGGGTACAGTTATACTCCTTTTTTTTTTTTTTTTTTTTTTTTTTGCTAGGAATAGTAATACTCTTTTTTTTTTTTTGGTTAATCGGATAATTCATACAGACCTAGTACGAATGCATCCAACAAAATCAGAAAACAGCAAATCGCAAAGTCCCATAGGCAACTCCCTCTCCCCACTCCATAGGGTACTCCCGGAGCATTGGCTACATACGAGGCCATCCAGTCTGCAGCCTCATTCGCCTCTCTAAATACATGCCTAGCCTGCAATTCCATACCTTCGGCCATGTCCTAGATATCGCGCAACAGGAGGTGGCACTTGTGCACACCGCCGGTGCTCCCTATAATCCAGCTAATCACTGTAGCTGAGTCCCCTCGAGAAAAACTGCTCTAGCACGTAAGACACGTCAGGCATGGCCCAGCCTCAAGAAATTATACCCTATGCCTAGTGTACCAGCTCAAGGCCAATTGCTTCTCGCCACATCTCACGATTGGCCACCTCTGCATCCGCATTAAGTTCGTAGCATCAGCGTATTCCCTCCGTCCTCGAAGAGAATTTCCACATCCCGATCTTCTGTGGACTTACCAAAGAACGGTGTCCTCAAAATTTTTGTCTTCAGAGCTTTTAAAGCATCAAATACCATCAAGGAGTCAGCTTGCTCTGTTGACCCATGTAGAAGACCCATCAGGTCCTATATTGGTGCCCCTCTCATTAAGGTTGGGCCTGTTGTTTAAGGAAATGGGACGGCGGACCTTGAAGTTGTTGGCGTGGTCCCTCCTCACAACAGACCTATAGCCAATAGACTGAATAGTTTGGATCTTTAAAAAAACATTCTCTATTGATTATGTCAAAAATAATGAGATTATTCTCTATTTTGTTATTTATTGTTGAAATCTGTCTTGGTGATAAATATTTTCATTATGGAAGTCAAGATTAAATTTTATTAATATTTGTGTAGCTTCTAACTGAACTAAAGAAAATCTATTGTAATCTTATTGTTCTAAATAGTAGAAATCTTTGGCTAAACTAGGTCTCGATAGTTTTTTTTCTTAACATATAAGAATTTTTCACGTTAAAAAAATTGTATTATCTCATGTATGGATTGTTTGATCATTTTGCTTGTAATTGCTCGACTAGATTGTAGAAATATTGCCGCTTAGTGGGTGATTTTCTATTTAATTACGCAAAAAGTGTTAAAAAATTTTGCGGCATCATTATTTTTTATTATATCTTCTCAACAGAGGTCACCTTCTCAAAGGTGCATTGGAAAACCCCCCAGTGCTCCGACTGAGTCCGACCACTCATCTACAAAGCCTGCTAAAGGTGGGGATAACTCGAAGATTACAACCAATATCAATGTTGATGGATTGGACCGAAGCTAAGCCTCCAAGGTCCTCAATGAACTCTATATCACCATTCGAAGTTTACAAGGAAGTAGTCCTTATTAGGAAAGCTATATCATCTAGGGGTGGAGACGAGTGATCTTAATAACAAAGTTGAGTTGACTGAAGTGTTTTTGGGAACATAGAGAACTTGGCCCCATGAAGGATGAGACATGGAGGTTATATAGTACTAATTAATAGATAGTACTAATAAATAGATAGTAGTAATGAACAAGTCGACCATAAAAATAAGTATGCCAATTGAATTAATTTATAAAAGTATTTAGATAAAATAACTTATAAATTTCTTATTTCTTGTTTCTATTGTTGGGGTATTAGGGTGCCTAGCACGCGAAAAATACTAGTTCTTTATACCACATCCTACCTATACTAAGAACTTAAAGGCTGGTTAGATAGCAGCCGCATGGCGCTGATAGATGTAATGGAAGCAGGTCGGGTGTTAAGGTATGATTTAACAAGACAAAAGCAAAGGACACTAACTGGAGTCAAGAGTGTTGTTGGAGAGTTCTATTTACACTACATTCTAATTAGGTGTATGATAACCAGCTAAAATGATGCCATATGGCTAGACTTTAGGACGATAGAATATTAATTAAAAGATAGACTCGAAAATAAATAAGTATGTAGGCTGATCAAATAACCACACGACACCAAATGAGGCAGGCTAAATGATACAAAAGTACTAATTAGACCAAACCAGATAGTGAGACAGTCGAAGCACAAACTGTGCCTTGAAGACAAGTTTTGAAGGATAGGCCAATTGCGAAAATAGTCTATTTGAGAGGCTAAGTTGAACGGAAGGTCAACTATGCTCAATGTTGATCCAATTCCCATGCCATTGGTTGTCTCATGTACATTCTTAATTTTTCCTAGCATCTATCATTGTACTTAAAAAATTGTCTTAACCACCGACGTGGTAATACAATTGGAACTAGGCTTTATTTCCAACAGAGTGACCCAGATTCGAAACGCGCAGACGTCGATTAAATGCGGAACCGAATGCTCAACGTCTAGTGGAAGAGGGGCCCAGTGGGGCCTCCTTTTTGTCTAGCAAAAAAAAAAAAAAAAAGAAAAGTCTTGGACACAGGATAAGGACTATGATAGTCATCAAGAGGAAATGGTTGAAGCGGTGATAATCAACAATAATAGGTGTCAAAACCGGAAATGATAGATGTCAATCCTAGAGAGGAATGGCTATAACTGAACAAAAATATATTAATATATTATTTACTGTTAAATGTTGAAATATCTACTATAATTGAACAAAAATATTACTAAAAATAATACTTTTTAAACTTCGAATAATATTACTATTTGTTATCTAATACTATTTATTATTAATACATAATAATATTACTAACAACACTATTTTGTTTATATTGCATAACATGAATTAATTTATTATTAATTATTTAACTAATATTTATCTGATTTAATTCATAATTGATTGTTAAAAATGAATAATACTTTGCACTACTTGAATAAACGAATATTTATTATATTTTTCTGTTACTTATATCATGGATATTAAAAATCTTGATAATAATTAAAAAATCACATTTCTAATTAATATAAGTTATATTGGTACTATTTGTTACTAATGATATTAAAATATGACAATATTCATTGTAATTAATGAAATAATAATTAGTGCAGTGTTAGTTCTCAATATCTAAATTATATTATATTAATTATTGAATATTATCAACTACATAAAAATAAAATTATAAAATTTAATATTTTTCTAGTATACTAATATCATTTTATTGTTAGTTATTTACTCGATATTTAGATAAAATTATTTCTTATATTACCATGTTTTGATTGAATAAGATAATATTATATTATATTGATTATATTTCAATATTCAAATACTATGCAGCATGACATAAATCATACTGTTATTAGTAATTATTAATTAAATAATACAAATGCTACTATTTACCAATTAATATTTTTGTTTTTATTATTTTAAATATGGCCATAATTGAGGTTGAAAAAAGAAATAGTGATAGAGCGAGAGATTTCCCTTCTCTCTCGGTATCTCCACTTTAAAGTCTAACGACCTTAATTAACTTTACCTTCCTTTTAATTAATTTTAGATGATGGTTAATTTGTGATGTAAAATAGTTTTTATCTTTCACTTTTGGAGTCAAAATATCTGAAAAGGAATCGAGATAAACGTTAATCTCACCAAATGCCCTTCAATTAATCAGACGGTTAGAAACATCTACTCGGATTTATGCCCTCTCTTCAGCAATCAAGTGGACCAAAATGGCCCATATCTTTTTCAGAAGATTTTTTTTTGCATGAATATCCTCATAAAAATTTAAATTTGCGTGAATATCTTTTCAAAATTTATATGTATTTCTGTATCCTCATAAAACATTGTTTTTGCACAAATACTCATAATATAACAGTGCTTCTAACACCAGTAATAAAAACTATATTTATTTTAATTAAAAATAAAATAAAATTTTAAAATTATATTTTTGTCGCGATTGCTTTATAAATATTTCTTTTCCACATCTACTCATTAAAAATATTTTAACTATTTTAATTTGAAATCGTTAATTTTTTTAACAATGCTAGATGATGACACGAGGTGGATACATATGTAAAAATAAGGATAAAAATGAATAGAATAGCAAAACGAATATTTTATGAGGGTGTGCGTGTGTGTATATAAATACCAGAATATTTATGCAAATTTTGATATTTAGGGCGGCACTTTTAAACCTTTTCAAAATTACTAAAATACCCTCTCCATCGGATCGTTTATATGCCCAACCGTTTTGAGCTCGCCGCGCCTCCTGCTCTAGGGTTTCCGCTCTTTGCCGTCTCCAGAACCCTAACCCCAAGCGCAGCGCCCAAATGGTATGGATCACTCTCCTCCGATCCATGGGACTCTTGTTACTTCCTATACTTCGATCTTTAGGATCCTTTTCGTGCACCCAAGAATGGATCTTTCGCTGGCATTTGATCTAATCGCGAGCTCCCCAATCAATGGTTTTGTCATTCTTCTTCTAATCGGTTGAAAAATCTCGTCAAATAGATACATCTTCATTAGGATTTTACTCTAAAAGAGCTTCTTCGGGATTCTTTTGATTTGATCCTTTTATTTCCGTCAAAATTAGTTTTGATCAATTTATATTCTACAATTATGTTGTTATAGATCTATTAATCTACGGTTTTAATCTTACAGGCTCCCAAAAGAGGTGGGAAAGCTGCGGTCCCGGCGAAGAAGAAGCCGGTATTCTTTTTCCCTTGTTTTTGGTGGATTGTTCGATCCATTTTCTTCTGATTTTTTTTTCTTTTTAATCTTCAACGGTCTTTCCTGCGGATTTTGATCTCAGGAGAAGGTTGTGAATCCTCTGTTCGAGAAGCGGCCGAAGCAGTTTGGGATCGGAGGGGCTTTGCCACCGAAAAAGGACCTTCACCGGTTCGTGAAGTGGCCGAAGGTGGTCAGAATCCAGAGACAGAGGAGAATTCTCAAGCAGCGCTTGAAGGTTCCCCCGGCCTTGAACCAGTTCACCAGGACTTTAGATAAGAATCTTGGTAGCTACCTATTTGCCTTTCTTTATTTGTTTTATGGAAATATCTACTATCCTTTGAATTCATCTAAATTTTAAGTTCAACTTTCTTGCTTCAAGCCATGCGTAGTGATTAGTTGCTTGGTCTTGTCAAACTTGTTCTGTTTGTAGTCTGCTTATGCCAAAGACATGAGATGATGCTTAGCTAAGTTAATCAATTCCACATTCTGAGCTTTTATGTCTTTTATATTCTGAAAGAATTGGATCAAGAAATCATTTTGTGGAATAGGTCAACTTTGAAATAATTTTGTAATCTTCTTGAGTTTGTAACTACAAGCACGTATTTTGCACATGTGTGTGCACATCGTGCATGCACATTTGTTGTGTGCATGTTTGCATGACCAGTGTCATGACTGGTTATCATGAAGTCTCTGATGAGCTGAAGTGGCAACTGCTTGTTATTTGAATATGACTACTGATAAAATTTTAGATGATCTGAAGCTGCACATTGTTGTACTTATGGGAACTCTGCATGCATGTACGTGCACACACACACACATTGAGAACGGTAGGGTGGGAGGAGTGGGTTTAATTCATTTTTTTCTTACCTTGAATGAATAGTTAAAATAAAGTGAAGCATTCAACGTATGGCTGCAGCCCCATTAGATGAAGATTGTTTGCAGCAAATGTTCATTGGTTTTGATTTGTTATATTGACAGCTATTTAGTGGGAATAGCCTAATTGAAGAGGCATGTGGTGGTATAGGTTCTGTCATAATTTTGCATCTGTTGATGAAATCTGACCGTGTTGCAGTTCGAAACATGTTTCTGTCCTATGTAGGGAAGGGATAAGGATACCAACTGTGAGAGGAGACCTAGATTTCTTAATCTCAAGATAATGATTCCTCTCCAGATTGGAATGCACAAGATATTTGAGATCATAATCGGATGCTTGCAAACCTGTAAGGGAAGTTGCAAGGGGATGGTGGCATGCTATGCCTCATATCCCCTCACCCCCCTCCCAATCAAACCACCATATATGTCTCCACCACTGCTCAAGTCTTCTTGGAAATCAATGAGGAACTGACATAATTTTATTTAATTAATCACTGAACTAAATGGATGTGGAAGACAATTTTAATAATTTTCTATATGAAGAATAAATATGTAATTCAATCATGTGTTCAGACTGTCCTAAATATAAAATCGGTGAAGGCCATTCCAACCTCTGTCTTAGGAATTGTACCTGTCATAAAACATAATTTGTGGCGGCTTTCTCTGATTTCTCATTTCCATGCTTTGCTGTATTTTTGAATTTGAAAGACATGAAAATGCGGATATAATGAACAATGTGAAATGTTTCGGACTAATAATTTGTGGTGCACTTTGTACTGAAGTTTTGTTCAATTGAGATTTTGTTCTTCGACTTGCTCATGTGTTACTAGTCTTCGTAAGGTTATATACCTCCAGTTCCTCACTTTGTTGGGCATGGGATCCGATAGTACGATATTTGGATTATGCTGTATTTCAGTGCTTCCACTCTTTGTTTCCCTTTTTTTTAGTGCCAGAAGCATGCTATAACCTGTTGAGCATAAAATATTTCTGCAGCCTCCAGCCTGTTCAAGATGCTTCTGAAGTATCGCCCTGAAGACAGAGCTGCAAAGAAGGAACGGCTTCTGAATAGGGCTCAGGCAGAGGCTGAAGGGAAGACTGTTGAAGTTAAGAAGCCTATTGTTGTGAAGTATGGGCTTAATCATGTCACCTATCTCATTGAACAGGTTTGGATGTCTTCCAGGTTTCCACTTCTTGTGCTTTTAGACAATGCGGGCTATGAGCATATTGCCTAATGCATTTTCTTAGAAGTATGCATCCTCACTGCCTTATTGGGCTGCATTCTGACAAATCCAAGTCGAGAAAGCAAGCACTGGAGTTGTGTAAAATCTGTTAATGTAGTTTAACATTTTTTTAAGGCATTATTGTAATTACTTATTAATTTAGATGTTTCTCTCTTGTCCCTTTACAGAAAAAGGCGCAACTAGTGGTCATTGCTCATGATGTCGACCCAATCGAGTTAGTTGTTTGGCTGCCCGCCTTGTGCCGGAAGATGGAAATTCCTTATTGTATTGTGAAGGGAAAAGCACGGCTTGGAGCGGTACGTTGCCTGCGCATTCTTTTTGTTAGAATCTTCCATCTGAAAATATATATGCATGCATATATTCCAATCTTATTACCTGTTTTTATATAGATCGTACACAAGAAGACTGCAGCTGTGCTGTGTTTAACCACTGTAAAGAATGAGGATAAACTTGAGTTCAGCAAAATCTTAGAGGCTATCAAGGTGAGGGAAGTTATAGTGGTACTCTTTAGACTTTGATATCTTTCCCTGTAAATGTCTACTGACCATATTTGTTCTTTCAGGCTAACTTCAACAACAAATTTGACGAGATCCGGAAGAAGTGGGGAGGTGGGATAATGGGTTCCAAATCTCAGGCAAAAACCAAGGCCAAGGAAAAGCTGCTAGCAAAGGAAGCTGCTCAGAGGATGAGCTAGGTCACTTTCTTTTAGTTTTTGGTTCGGGGGGTTTTACATTTAGCATTTTCCGATCTGTAGCTGCAGTCGCATGAGCGGCGAACTGGCTGGCCACCATATCTCAAATTTTGAACCAGTTATGTCTCAAAAGTTGATAGTATTTTTTATCGTCTGGATTCTTTACGAACTTGCCAAGGCATGCTTCAAAATTTTCTTCCGGGCTTTTAAAGGATTAATCATTATTGTTTTGTGTGGTTGATATCGCTGACTTATTTTTATGGTATTCAATCCATTCTCTGGTTTTAGTCGAGTTGATCCACTCTGCACAATGGATCTGTTCATTCATATTGAGTTGCTGAATTATTCGAGTGCCAACTACCAACTATTCTTGAATCTTATGCTTTGGCTACTTATGGCCATTTGATGGTCCTCTTTAATAGACCTCAGGCCATAACTAGACGCAGGTTTACCTGTTTCACTTGGTGTATCTGTACGCCAGTAATTCTTCCATACTACTCTATGTTTTATGCTCATTTATCACTGTTAATCCGTGATTGACTTTGATCAGGATTTTGCATGTTTTCTTATGCTCATAAGCACCTTACAATCAGAGTTGGACCTTGTTGAGTCCAATAAAGCATTTACGTGGGAAAGTGTTTTTTTTGGCACTCACAGAATGGACTGACTTGATGTGGCAATTGTTGATATGGTGCGAAGAAATGTGTGGCCTATGTATTTCTGCAGAATGCTGTGTTTCAAAGCATGTCCTGTTTGATAGATTCATCAGGTCCACTTATTCCATTTCTATTTCTAATATATATATATATATAAAAAGTGACAGTGACGCTAAATCTTATATCCATCATCTGGTCCATCTACCAGAGCCCTCCGTTTGGTAGTCCACATCAAAATTCAAAACTAGAACCATATTGGAACCACCAATAACTACGGCTACTGGTAATTATGAGTAATCGACCTTGGAATTTCTATTTCCAATTTGAAAACTAAGGATCCATATCCTGCATTTTATGGTTCACAGCATAATTATCATCTTCATCTCTTTTTTTTTTCCATCCAATATTTTCCTGGCCCAGTGTTGCTGATAATAAGTTTTACATTATTGGATAGATCTTGAATGCCTATGCAGATAAAAAAAATTAAGTAATATTTTTTAAGTTCTAAATTGTGATAAATAATATTAAAGTGGATTCAGTCTATAATTTATATGAACTAGGAGATCGGCTATAGGCCAATGCATTTAGTTGAATTTGAACATTATTTTTATGATTACGCTTCGCCTTTGCTCACGGAAACAAAACTCACAACAGTGACACCGACAGCCCTCACGTCTCTAAGGCGATGGGTGTTATTCCGAGTATGATTCGCGGTGCCACTAATAATCATCTTAAATTAAATCTCCCCTTTCGATATAAGTCTCGAAATGATAGCATTTTTACTCTGCCCGAACTCTTTGGCTCTCGCTCTCACACCAGAAGATTACACTCTGTTTCGCTATTGTCGTCGCTCTCTCTAAAATCTCAAAACCCTAAGTCTTAGACTTCTTCTCATCGATCGAGCTCGTTTTGCGTTCGAAATCCTTCCTCGAGGCCTTCGATTTGCTCGGATTTGGAGGTTTTTCTCTGGGTTGGGAGCCCTAAGTTGGGGGGCGGCCTTGGATCTCTGTGCTCGCCGATTGGGTGCGGTTCGGATGGCGGAAGGGAAGATGGATCTGCCGAAGGATCTCGTCCTCTCGAAGCCCGCCGTGGAGGCATGGGCCGGGAAAGGTATGCCGTGCTCTTTAGATGCTCTTTTGCGGCGGCATTTTGGGCCTCTGGTTCGGTGATTCGATGATATCGATTGGGTGTTTTGAATCGCGATTCAGATCCAAAGGCGGTTCTCTTATGGATTTTAGAAGGCCTCTGGTGTTTAATTTCTCGCGTTCTTTTAGTTTCCGGTGTTTCTGTCCTTGTGATTGTTCTGACTATATCCTTCCAAGGAATTTTTTGATGAATCATTGGTTCCAGAATCGGTTCGTTTGAAAAATTCTAGCAAAAGAAAATTTCTCTCCTTTTTTAACAAAAAAATCTCTACTTGCTGGAAGGTACTCTTAGATCGACATCAATAGAAAAATTTTCCTCTTTTTTTTATTACACATATATGAATGATCTGAATCTACAGTTCTGTGCGACTCTTTCTACTTTTAGTTCCAGTGCTAGGAACAGTAATGGATTTTTCTATAAAAAATTGAGGTCGCGGTTTTTATGTTTTTTTCTCCCGAGCTCAGTTTGGGTATCTTATCTGTTCATGTTATGTGGAAGATCTATTTTTGCTTGTCTAAATAATAATTCAGAGATTATTTCCCGTGTATATGTTTTTACTGTTATAATCTTCTTCTGGGAAATTGGTCATTGTTTTTTTTCCTTTTGCGATATGTTCTTTCAGGTGGAAATGATGAGGAGAAGGTTCTCATGGGGTTTCCTGATGAATCAAAAGGTAATTTCTTATTGACTGGTCTCAATTGTGAATATTGCAGTACTTTGGATATTATTTTGGATGAATTTTTTCTATGTACCATGTATTATGTGGTCGTAAATTCTTAAGCAGCCACTATTTGCATGTGATTGTGGCATACCTCATTATGTTGGTATGATCATTAACATCCTCTGTTAAGTTCTATTGATTTTGAGCCACTGGTTATATTGTTCACTCAAGGCAAGGTTTTAAAACCCAAAACATCCATTGTCTAGGTGAGTGATGAAGACCGAGTTGAGCTGAGATCTTGGTTTATATCGGCCAGGATGGAAAGTGGGGAAATTTCACAAGGAACTGAGATTTTCTGAAATGTTGGCCGATATATCAGGACAAAGATGTTGGAAGCTGAGATTGCATGTTTAAATTGAGATTAAGAACTATTTTTTGGCATTGGTGGAAAGTTATTAACTAAAGAATCTATTTAAGGAAGTAACAAAGTGATTGGAAAATATTGGCTGGTGTTGATATTATGTATCTGTTCATAATGGATTGTACAATAAGGGCCAAGATTCTATGTATTGGTAAATGACAGATACTGATACAAACTAAGGTCTCAGCTGAGATGAAGGCCTTGGTTGAAGGAGAACATGAATTGTTGATTAGCCATACCTAAAAGTGCAATTCTTCGAGCTTGCCTTCTGCAATATATTTGATATCGTGTTGGGTTTTGGATACACACACTGTGAATATGATTAAATTTTGCCAGGCTTGTTAGATTTGGAATGTTATCAGCATAAGCAGGTTGCTGTACATGTAAAATAACAATTCAAATTTGTCATGCATGTGGTGACATTTGATTTGGCTATTGAAGTTTTGAGTAAGAGACTTGATGCAATACATTTGAAGATGCTATCGCCTATTATTCAGATGGTATAATGTTTTTGAAAATGCTTTGATTTTTGGTGTGTGCTGTGGCTGCTTCTGTCGCAGATCTAGAGGTGCATGAATTGATTGTTCAGCCACTGCAGTTGTTTTTCTCGAGAGTGTCCTGTGCAACCCAGTTTCCATGACTTGTATTTACCAATTGGGCTCCAATATAACTTAATGCACCAACATACGAAGAGTTGCACTTTTGATTTCCAGCAAACATGTTTAAGCGTTTCTTTCTAGTTAACAACTGATGAATCTAGTTTTCTAACTTCGTCGCATGCTTTTATGGGTGATATCTCTTTCCAAAAACAAGCCACTGCATTCTGGGATTAACACAATCCTGTCGATGATCCAGTTTTAATTTCATATAAAATTCTACCAGTACTCTCTTGTATGTCATCATACTATAAACATTTTATTAATTTCTCCTGCATTTTTCATGCTGCAGATCAAGCATCTTCTGATAATAATATTCCTTTGTCTCCCCAATGGCTCTATGCTAAACCTATTGAAACCAAGATTGGCCTTTCTGCTGCATCTGGGGTACTGATTTCTCTTTCTCTCTCTCTCTCTCACACACACACATCCATTTATTTATTATTCTCATTTAATATTCTGTTACTATCAGTTGGCATCAAGTAGAATCGATTCTATCTATTGATGAAACTTATGTTTGTTGCATTGGCTTTTTGTACGTGAGATAGGATTATTCACTAAAATGGTACACAACTTTTGTTTTAATTGGTCAGTCAGATTATTCGTACCATTTCCATTTTCTGGAATTAATGGCTGTCCATGTTTACTCTATTATTGAACTTGTAGGTGAGTTTATTTGAATTTCTTTTGATACTATCAGCATGATAATTTAGGCAGTTGAAAAGAGAAAACTTTGTTTAAATTCTATACTTAATGTGTTCGTTATGATATATATGCCTTTATTTCATAAATTACATTTATATAAACTATTAGAATACTGTATGCTAAAGGATCAGGTAAATGAAATAAACTCATTTCCCTGTTTTCCTTACCTCCTTTTATACTAAGAAATATATTGTTTTTATTTTACATATTGCATTTGATAGTTTATTTAGTTAATATGCATATCTCCACAATTTTATGTTTGATTCAGACAGTCATTGAGAGTTTCTCTCTTTTTCCTTTTCCTTTTTGATAATCAGGCATTAGTTTCTATTTGGTTTTGTTTTTTTACTTCCCCGAAAGTTGTGATCAAGCTACTTGATATTGAATATTCTCTTTGCAAGTATCCTTCATTTACTTAAGGCCCTCTAACTATTATGCATAGAAAAAGCTGTTGTTCTGGAAAAAGGTCAAGGTGGTTGCCATGCGGGTTTTTGGACTGAATCACCACAAGATGGCCTATGGCGGCATGACATGGCATCCCGGGTCATAGCATGTGATATGATGGGCCTCAACCCAACATGGTGGCTGATACAGCAGGTCTAAGACAGGCATTGTAATCCCACAGGGAGTTGGACCAGTTTCCAATTGGATTTTTTTTTTCAGTTTTTATTTTTATGAATGATATTACAACAACAGAGCACCTTTGACTTTCTCTAATTCACTCCTCTCAGTCAACTCTCTGATTTAGCAATTTTTTTTCTCAAGTAATGATATAATGTTCCCAGTTGTGAGTCTGTAGGAAACACAATTAATTAGTTCAACATAGTTACTAAAGTGTAATATAGCTAACAAATGGTCATATTTATTACTACTTATGGGATCTTATATTTTAGATGCATAAAATCTATGTGAAACATTGTCCATTGGATGCTTTGTGAGGTACAATATTGAAATCTTTTTAGCATCCCACCTCGAGCTCAAGTCGCCTGCCGTTGTTGCCCGCCATCCACTACATGCTATGATACTGCTCAACTACTATATGTCTGCCAAAGGCTTTTATTTTAAAACACTGGGAAACTGGTTCTTGTACGTCAACATCACTATGCAGCCATCACCTCCATCCCTCTGAGTGCCTCTTATCAAATTTTGTAACATTTGATTTAGATGCAATGTCATGTAATGGGAATATAGTCAAAAAAACAACTATGTTTACATTCTTGGTACCATTTGTTTTGTCAGTCCTAATCTGTGGCTTCTCACCATATTTTAAATGCCTATAACCTTTTTCTTTTACCTTTTTTTATATATATGATTTCTGGATTCTCTTGCAATCTTGACATTCCATCTTTCATGTTCTGTGATGTCTTTGATTGATCTGTTTTTAGATTTGTAATGACATTCATTCTTCACCCTTTACTGGTTTTGCTGGATTATTCCTAACCTTTTAGCTCTCAAGCTTAAGTTTCTGCTACGTATTTTTGGAAAAGTGATGCTATTCTCTTTCAAACCTCGTCTCTCTGTGTGTGTATCGGTCTGTCTCTTTCTCTCTCCGCGTGTGTGCACGTTTGCATGTGTGTCGCCCCCTTCCCTCTCTCTCTTGAATGATTCATCATTAAAGGATGAGGACAGAACCTAAATTGGTTATTTGTGTTTTTAATTGATCCCTAACCAGGGTAACTAGACCTAGGCATTTTTCACCAGGCTTGGTGGTCAAATGGAATTGGTATTGTCTAATGTTGGCATCTTCTGAGAAGGTATGGCGTGCAGTAGATGTAGAAGTGCTTTATTGGCTGTTGGATTAATTTTATTAAATTGTTGCCAACAATTGTGACAATTGATCACATGTTCTTTGAATGTGTATGAAATGAAGAAGAGAGTTGAAAATCTTCAGTTGGTCTTACTAGTGGGCTTTATTAGGGTTTGGTTCCATAAATTGCCTTACTAGTTGATGAATTGTTTTTGAACATCTTGCAGAAAGGTACATCTTTTGAGGGATCATGAATGCTAGAAAATAATTTGCCAACTCCTATTGATGGCAAAAGTCTTGGATTGTGATTGTGATTATTATTCTATATATGAGGACATCTGTTAACTTGAGTATGTAAACTATGTCAACTCAATGCCTGTAAATCTTAGAAAATTATACTGCAACTCTATTTACGAAAGAAAATAACTGGTGCTATGCTTGTGTCTTTTCACAAAAATGTGATGTAAATAAAATTTAGGTTAATAAATAGCTTGGGAGTAAGCATTAACAATTTCTCTTTTCTGGTTTTGTAGAATGATTCATCATTTCATGTTAATGATGTGCTCATGTAGAGTGATTCCTCATTTCATGTTGATGATGTGCTTACTATCTTACTGTTACAATGCAAACTCCAAGGTGGGACGACCAACTCTGTTTTTCCACTCTCCTCATGTATCTTGTTTCTGCTTCACATTGTCCCTTTTTTTTAATGCATCAGCTGGTGATTGCATTATTTGGATGGTTGAATCTTGTACAAGCGTTTGGCTTAAACTTGACCAGACCTTTCTTTTTTTTTAAAAAATCCTTTTTAATATACCATGCTTATCAACATATGCTCCGAAAAAATATTTATGCCTTTTTAACATACCATACTTATCAACAGATGCCTAAACAAAATGTTTGTTCTTGGTTCCTTTGCAAAAAATTGTGTGTATATATATATATATATATATTGTTTCTTCATGTTTCAGTTTAGACTGTTCCCTTTGCAAAAATTCATATGTATATGTAGGTAGGTAGGTATGTAGGTATGTATTTATGTATGTAGGTATGTGTTTATTGCCCTGTTGGATGCTTTGGCGTTGTGCCAGAATTTTTAATCATTACAGCATACTATGGTCCTTTTCAGTAATCGTCATTATATGAATTTAGTTGGTGTTGAAATATGTGTTATTTTTATAAATAAAATTTTTGCCAATGGAAATGTTATGCTACTACAAGAAATAGGAGACTTGCAGGAGGCGGTTATTCATATGCCCTTTTCTTTTGCTACACTTTGTTTTTAACCACTTTCTTATGTTCGGTGTTTTGTTTCAACAGGATACTCGCCCACCAAATTCTTTGCCTCATGGAACCTTGTTGGATTCAGCTCAGAAAGATGTTTGGCGTTTGGACGGATCTCAGGATAAGAAAGAATGGAGGAGGAGCGTGCCTGATGTTGAAAGTACTTGCCGCTGGCGTGAAGAGGAGAGGGAAACTAGCTTGCTTGGTAGGAGAGAACGTAGAAAGGAAGGAGATCGAGATATTGAGTACCGGAAAAGTGACCGCCGTTTGGATTCATCGAGAGAAAATTCTGATTCTAGGTCTTTGCCCTTATCTGATAGATGGTATGACGTTCCTAGTCGTAGTGCAACGCATGAAGGTCGGCGGGATAGCAAATGGTCATCAAGATGGGGTCCAGAAGACAAAGAGAAGGACTCTTGGACAGAGAAGAAGATAGATGGAGAAAAGGAGGATTCTCACACTGAAAAACAATCGTTTGTTGGTAGCCTTCGCCCGTTGTCTGAATCTGATTCTCGTGATAAATGGAGGCCACGCCATCGACAAGAAATTCCTTCTGGTGGGTCTGCAGTATATCGCGCTGCTCCGGGATTTGGGTTAGAGAGAGGTCGTGTGGAGGGTTCAAATGTGGGATTTGCTCCTGGTAGGGGTAGATCAAAATCCATCTCAGGATTGCCGATTAGGTCATCCTCTTCTGGCCCAATTGGTGCTGTACCTGTATTTAATAGTGAAAGTGCACATGGAAAGTCTGGATTATCTGTAGATACATTTCGCTACCCGAGGGGAAGACTTCTTGATGTTTACAGAAAGCAAAAAATGTTGCCATCATCTGATACTACCCCTGAGGGCATTGAGGAAGTTCCTTCAATAACACATTCTAGTGCTGTAACACCACTGGCCTTTGTTGCTCCTGATTCAGAGGAACAGGTAGGCTATATTCTAATTTCTTCTATTATGAGGTCTTGCTTCATTGTACTCTCTTTTGACATCTACAGCACGAAGAATTCTCTAAGTAAACAGGGTGATCACATTAGAAAATAAATATAGAACATACAAAAAGGTAGCAAGTTTTAACAGTATTTTTGCACAATACACAATTTATGAAGATTGTATTAAAATTCTTTTTTCATCCTTTCAATAGTGATTTGTGTTCTTCAAGAAATGTGTGGGAAGTTAGATGTCATTATATACTGTTTGACATACATCTCACTGATTGAGAATGTCAGAACCACTTTGTTCCTCTGTCACTGATTGAGAATGTCAAAACCACCAACACTATTTGCTAGATGCCCTGGAGGCAGATATATGGGTAGGTAGGAAACAATTTGGAATTCCTTCTCCTTTTCCCAGTTTCCCAGAAAAAGCTATTGAACTGCTATGCATTTTGTTGTGGTAAACTTAATGGGAAGTTAAAGTTGTGCTTGGTTTTGATAGGCGATCTGAAATTTCATGATTCTGTTAATTTGATATATTAATTAAAAGCAAAAAAAAAATGCATTCATGGTATGTGGTGTATTCAATATGTAGCATATTCCCTCTTTATTCAAGTGAATGCATTCTCTATCTTTTTTTGCAAGATTTTCCTTAATCCTTAAGGTGGTGGGAGGGACAATATGTAGTACATAAATTATAATAGTAGTAGTAGTAGTAGGTGAGTTCTGGATATGGTGATGGTAGTAGTACTGAGACCAACAACACTAACAACAAGAACATGTTATTTGCTGGATATGCATCAACTTTATTTTGCTATGTAGACATTGAATCCATGTTGAAATGCAATGCTTCTTGTTGCTGGAACCTTAGTTCAAGTTTGAGGCATGGTTGCATTTGGTGAGTAATCAGAAATTTTGTGGCATTCTTTTCTATTTTTATATGTTTCTAGTATATCTTGCATAATTAAGAGGACGTTTTTAGATTGCTTTAACATATTTATGTGCTTGTAAGGTTTGCTAGTTTTGTATGTTCAAAAATCTTATGGAAGGAAACTACAGAATCTATTTGAAGGAAACTTAATCTTTGTACCTATCCTTTGGTTATTGAACATATGGTATGTTTGCTGCATTTATCTCTTCAAAAATATAATGAAACTAAGTGAACCTCCATATGTGTTTTCAAAAAATGAAATTTCAGGTATGCTTGTTAAAAAATTGCAGATTCAATAGTGTTTTTTATTTGCGTTATGAGAAAAGAATTCATTAGATATAATGTCTGGGACATTGCTGCTACTTGTATTGGCATGATCAATGCAGAAATTTTGTTTTGCATGCCCTCCTTCTACATTTCCTAAATAAGTGATTTTGAATTTGTATTTATGTTGTTGGCAAGTTGTCTTATATTTTTGATTCTTAGAGAATAATTTTTTTCTTGGATACGGCTGGCAGGTTCTTTTAGATGACATTTGGAAGGGGAAGGTCACTAGCAGTGAAGTAGGTTACAGTTCTAGAAGGGATAGGATGACAAGAGACCATGGCAGCGAGAAAGGTAAGCAAGTTCTCATTTTTTTTATATAACTAAGCCTGGCTATTTATAACTTGTTACTTTTTTGTTTAGATGCTGGAGAGCTGACCTTGATCGAGAAGAAACATGGTGTGCTTTCCCATATCTCCACCAGAGAGGGATTCTTTATGAATTCTGCAGGTTATGATGAAAGATTCCTTTTACATAGTACCTTTAACTTTTTTTTCTTTTTAAAAGCCTTATCCTGGCATAGGGCTGTAAATGAACCGAGCTATTCATGAACGGCTTAAGCTAGACTTGACAAGATCTTTTGGCTAGAAAAGAAACCTAGCTCAAACATCTTTCAAAGCTCATCTTATAAATTAGCCAAGCCCGAACACTTTGGGCTTGCACAAAAAAAAAGTATCTCATCTTGGCTGATAACAAGCTTCTTTAAGCTTGGTTCAGTTCAAAACTTTCCAGGTTTGAAAATATGTTGTAAAGTTTGGGATTAAGTTCAAGTACCCCTCTCATATTATGAGCCAAGCCTGAGCTGTTTACTTCTTGGCTAATCTTTTTTGCAACCCTATCCTGATTGCCTTTTAAGACCACTAACATTAGTAGCATATATTGTTTCAGAGCCAGATTCTAACCATGGAGAAGGTATGGATAAAGTGAACACATTGATTGATAAGGTGGATCCTGGTGCTATGACTGCAGTTTCAGGCAATGATGCTTGCTATACAAGGGTGTCAGATGATAATCTTACCAACTGTGAGCAGAAAGTTAGTGAGAGCAATGTCTTTAATGATGATGGACGTGTGGGACATCCAGATTTTCTTAAGAATGCTAAGTTTGAAAAAGCTAGCTCAGCTATTTCTTTTGATGCTAGTGCTAAGCTCCCTGATGATTCAAATTCGTTGTTTGACACATCAATAGTTCGCAAGATTCCAAACAGCAATGAGCTGTTTCAGAACATTGATGTTGAAGTAAAACTTGTAAATCAAGGTAGTTCTCCTGAGGAGTTGAGTTTATTGTACTGGGATCCCCAGGGAGAGATACAAGGGCCATTTCTAGGTGCTGACATCATCAAATGGTTTGAAGAAGGCTTTTATGGTATGGATTTACCTGTGTGTTTGTCCGATGCTCCAGAAGGCACTCCTTTCCAGCCACTTGGTGAAGTTATGCCACATTTGAAACTAAAGTTTCAGTCTGAACCATTGGATTCTTTGAAAGGCAGCCTGGAGGATTGCATTCCTCCTTCCAATATTACTGGTTCTTATGCCATGAATGACCCACAGCGGGCACCATCTAGATTTTGGGATGCTCCGGGTCATCAGATTAAGCCTACAAGTGCTGAACATGAAGATTCTGTAGATTGTCTAAAGGGTAGGTTGTTGCTTTCCAGCGTAGGACAGAGCTTTCACGACTTTTCTGGACAAGATACTGAAGGTTAATTTTCTTTATGCCAGAACTTTTGGCCTTTTTTATCAGTATATTTTCTCTCAGCCTTTCTTTTTTTGACTTTTTTTAATATCTTCTGCAGAAGTTTTGGATACAGGGAGGCCTGCAAGTAAAATCGAGAAACCCTTAGGGATGCTTGCTAATGACCATATTGATCTGTCACGGACCTCTAGTGGTCTCCATTTGATGGGTGCTGAAATGGGAGAAACCAGTTTAGCAAATCATAAGGTTCCAAGAGAAAACGATTTGAATCCTCTTGGATTATTGTGGTCCGAACTGGAAGGAACTCATCCAAAGCACCCTCTTTCAACAAATATAGCCAACTTCAATGATCAGGTTATTGATAATCATGCTGCCGCAAGGGATGCCTCTCTTTTTAAACACAAACAGGAACAGTTTAGTCTGGTAGGTGACTCCTCCATTACTCATGATGTATGGCCTGGTAACTACAGAAGGAACAATAGTTCAAATGTATTTCAGGAAGCTATTGACTCTAGTCGCTTGTCATGCTTTGAGGCTGAAGCAAACCAGTTCAGTTTAGAAGAGCACCTGCTTGGCCAACTGTTACAGAAACAGCAGCTTCAACAGAACTTGCTGCCTCATCAGAATGTGGACTTGGCTGGGCCATTTCTGGAGCAGATCAGGGGTTCCGTGCACCAGCAGCAGTCAATTGGTCAACCTACGCCAGATTTGGAGCATCTTTTGAATCTTCAGTTTGAACAGCAGCGGCATATTGAGCAGCTGGAGCATCAACATCAACTGCAGCAGCAACAACAGCTTCATCAACACCAGATGCAATTGCTGCAGCAGCAGCAGCAACAGCAGCAGCAGCAAGAGCATTTGCTTCTCGAGCAATTGCTACATCAGCAATTACAGAACCCTGGTTTTGGAGCAGCACATGTTGACCATCAGCAGGCAAACAATGTGCTTGATGAGATTTTGTTTAGGCAGCAGCTCTTGCATGAGTCACAACAACAGTCTCAGCATCTACCATTGCACCATGACGCAGCTATGGAACAGCTTATCCAAGCAAAATTTGGGCACAACTTCCAAATGGAAAATTACAATGATCTGTTAGAATTTCTATCTCATTCCAAGCACAGGCAGATGGTTCCTTTAGAACAGCAACTTCTTTTAGGTCTTCAGCAGGAGCAGCTTGAAACACAGCAATTCTCTATTCCATCGAGGCAACGGTCTAGCGTGGAAGAAGAGAGACATGTTGGTGGGGCTTGGTCAATTGATCAATCTGGTCAGTTCATCAGGGCGGCATCCAGTCCACATCAAACTCATTCTGCTAGACTTAACCAATTAGATTTCATGCAGACCCCTCAGAGGCCCTCATCCCTTGAGCAGCCCAGCCAACTTGAGTGGAACTTGCTATTGCATGAGCGAATGCAGCGAAAGCTTTATGAACCAGCCCTACATCAGCTTGAAAGGTCAATCCCTTTGCCAGCAGGTGCTCCTGGGCCAAATGTAGATTTTGTTAATGCCCTAGGACGGTTTCAAGGGCTGGTTTCACAGCAGCAGCACAGTCATGTGCAATCATCTGGTCAGATGGGACAATTTCCTAAAGGTATTCATTCTCATCAACATCGGATTTCTGAACAGCTTATTGGGACATCAGGTCAGATGGGACAATTTCCTTCAGGTATTCATTCTCATCAATATCGGATTTCTGAACAGCTTACTGGGTCGCATATGGATGCAATGGAGAGGCATTGGCCTGAGTCCAATTGGCAGCTACCAAGTAGCTTAGTAGAATCACACGTCAATCAGTTGCAAATAGAAGCAGAAAGGCAGAAGTGGGATATGAAAGCAAATTGTACTTCTGAGGACCCAAATGTGTGGGCATCGCTTGTAGGTAATAGTGGGAACTCAGAACATGGGTTAGGAGACTTGCTTCACCAAAAACTGGTTCTTCAATCTCAACAGTCGTTAGGGTTGGTAGATGGTGCTTCTACATCATCCTATGAGCACAGGGATCCTTCATGGCTTTATTCACGGCCAGGCACTGATAATTCTTTTAATCTCACTTCTGATAGAGTGGGCATGGGTGACTCATTGTCAGAAGGTTCTCTTTTTGCTAAGGTAGGACATGCACTGCAGGAGCAATTGGTGAATGTAAATTTAGAAGGACAAGCTCATAGCTTTGAAAGCAGTGGAAGATTAGCTTTTCAATCTAGTTCTGAAACATTTGCTGAACAGGGACACTTCCTTTCAGATATGGGTGAAATTGAAAAGGAACGGTTTATAGATACTATGGCTGGTGATGCATCTGTAGAAGGAACAGGTTTCTCTGATGTAAAGGAAGGGAAGAAACATGTTTCCAAAGGCAAATTGATGGATAGATTGGTTGTGGATACCCTGGAAAGTGGGGTTAAGCGAGTAGGTGGCAAAGATCTTGAAGGGATGGAAGTTAGTGTACCTGTTAGACAAGCTTCATTTGGCAGCACTGGTAATTTAATTTAACTTATCTGCTTTTCTGGTGGTTTGAACTGTGTATTATGTTTTGCGACATTCTTATGACCTGTGAGCTGTGATACTATGCAGGTGGAGTTGGAAGCTTCTTCAATTATGAGTCGGGAGCTGATAATGTTTGTAACGAAGAGATAATTAATGACAGGTAAGCATTCCTGGCTAATGCTTTAAGTGACATTTGAGAGATGATTAATGGTATGAAAGCTTTCCCTCTCTTCCCCTTTTGCTGTGAAAATGTGGAGAATTCAATGTTTTACGCTTTATCTCAACAATTGCTTTATGGAAATTTCTTGATGACCATGATACTATGTGGGTTACTTAGTGTCCACGTCCTAATTCAGGTCTAGGTTGGGTTAGGAAAGTTTGAAGTTATTAGGAGTGGTGTTTTGAGGGGATTTTGATGGTGAATTCTGTGGAGATACTTTCTAAAGAAAGTTGTACGTTCTATTAGGAAATATTCTAAAGTGTTAATCAGTTAATTTGCTTCTTCTTCTATGGAATTATGTAGTGATGCAACTCTTGCACAGAAAAGTTACACAGGTGATGTGTAAGTTGCCAAGTAGGTCTGGATTTGGGCATGGGGAGGTGGATATTTTAAAAACACTTGAGGTAAGGAAGTGCTTAGGAAGCGGGTGCACATTTGATTTTTTGGGAAGTCATCAAATTGGTTCGTCACCCTAGGTAGAAGATTCCTGCTACTAACTGTTGCCCATTGCTCTTCACTCTGACTTCCTGTACCTGATGCCATGTAAATTATAGGAGGTAGAAGGTGCGGGATGTCATACATCTGCCATGCAGGTTTACAATGTATGTTTTTTTTCCTTTCCCATATTATTAGTTTCTTTCTGAGGGAGAGAGTCTAGAGGTGGCCTAGTTAAGAAGTTGTATATTTGGTGAGTCTAAGTATGTCTTAGCAATGAAAGAGAGGAAGGAAATGGTGCGATCGGTTTTTGATAACCAATAGTGAATATTGCTATTTCTTTCCTCCTATTCACCTCTCTGCATTTTTGTCCCTATTTTGTCCATAAAATGCCCTCGCTGGTGTAGGATTTTTTTCCATCTAACTGTTATTTTTTCTAAAATTTATGGATCTATCAGCTGATGTTAAATTGTGTCTCCAGGTGCTAACCTGTACGGGTTCTCATCAGTAGTTTCCTGACATAGGATCTGAGCTATGCTTTATAATACCTGTTTACTTATTTCGTGAATGATGCTATTACCTTCCACTTTCATATATGGGCCATGAGAAGACATTAATAGATCTCAGAAGGAATCCAATTTAATGTGAGATAGCCTTCTACAGTCCTCAAATACAATTTAGGTCATTTATGAGGGTAGTATACCAAGATATTATATATATATATATATATATATATATATATATATATATATTAAAAAAAATACTACAAAACTGACAGTAACTTGGCGAGAAGTTTCTGGGTGGTCAGGTTACTCAGCAGGCTGGGCAGAGACTTTTGGTCATTGGTTGAAGTCCAGAGAAATTAAAAATTTATGCAGATCCATTTGACATAGGTAATAATCCTTGGTATAAGTAATCATATAATGAAATCAAGCAAGCTTTGCAAGACCGAGCAAGGGGTAAGCAGTGAAGGTTAATTATGAGGCTGCAGAATCTGGAGTTCTTTTGAGTCCCTTGCGTGCATGTTGAAATGTCACTTCAAGAATAGATGGTTGAGTCCAGCAACGTTAATGAGGTCTAGATGATATACCATATCATTTTGACTGTGGGCCCTTTCAGAGGAATTGGTGATGCTTGGGAATGGAGGAGCTTTGCTTCCTCAAGATCACAAGAGTTTTTGGGCAATTTGAGAAAAGGAATTTCATGGTGTGATTTTGATATCTTATTTTTTAGGTAATTTATATAATTTGTTAGTCACTTTCTAAGGATCATATAAAGAAACTCTTGACAGAGTATTCTAATTGCTATCAGGCCAACTTGCTCTCAAGCAATGGTATGGCGACTGTTGCCTTTAAAAGGAGACTATTCTTTATGTCACTTTTTTGCCCTTTCAGCCCGGTGATTTCTAGTGGTAGGTTTCACTCACATGGTTATGCCTTCACAACAAGGGCTGGCAGAGTGACAGACAGGTCAATATGTGGGGCTTACAATCTGAGACCTTACAAGTGTCTGTTGATTGGCCTTCAGAAACCATCATCTGTTGATAAGGGGTTTAATGGTACTGACGTAGGGTTTCTGGTAACAAATTATGCGTACATTTTCCTTTGGTATTTCAGTGCTAGGTGGTGCCACTTAGGGTTGTAAATTGTACCCGGTAATTTGATAACTGAACCTGTCTGTATATATTTGTAACCTGATAGTTCAATCTCTTGTAGTTTATGGTGTTGTTCTGAATGTGATCCATGTCATGTCCAAATTGATAGCCTGATGTATATTTCTTTAATTTTTTGCCTATATATTTATTATTGTTAATAGAGATTTCATTTATGTCATTTTGTGCAATTCATACTCACATTATACATGCCAGTCTTTTAATACATCATCTTTTATATTTATCTATAGACTATCAATTCATAGACAAATAGAATCTGTAAGAACTTCTTACAGAAGTTCTTGATTGTTGTTTCTTATTAAATAAAACTACTTAGATCTACAAGAAAAAAAAATGATATTGCAAATATAAAAATATCAGGTAACTAAAACAATAATTTCCTAGTTGTTAAGGCTGTAATTAGTGCAGGGAATTGCCTGCAGAAGGTTGCAGTGATGTTGTGGCTTTTTTTTGGATTTCTGAACCTAAGGAGGCAGTTGAAGTCAAGATCAGTATCCATATGCTATCTGAAATTCTTTTGGTACAGATGCATGAATTAACAATGACAATTGCTGTGTGCGTTAATCTTTATTTGGGTAGTAACAGTTCAGTTGAGCTTTGTAGCACGTTCTAGGGTAAATTCCTTTACATTGCTGTCTCATACTTTGGTATTCATGCTCTGCTCCCTGTTTTTCTTTTAGGATTGCTTGTGCTCTTGAAAGAGGGGCTGATAATCCCTCATTGAAGCATGCCCATTATCCGCATGTCATATCTTCTCAGGGAGCATTATCAGAGCTAGCTTCTGCTTCGTCGGTCAAGGGGACGAATCCTGCTAGCTATGCATCCTCAGAGGGTATGCTTTTGTTGGGTCTTTAAGGTTTATCTCGTCTATTGTCTTCTGACTTAATTGCTTCAAAAATGATGCCATTTGCCTGAACTGGGTGTAAGCTTGATGCATTTCTAATCGATCAAAGAAAAAAACTACTTGCAGAGGGAAGACGAGAACCCGGAGGTAATCTGTCCATCCGGGCTTCAGAAACTCCATCCTCAAACAGAAAGGACCCGAGATTTCGCCGTACATCTTCGAGCAGCGATGCTGCTGTACCAGAAGTTTCATTCATCAACATGCTGAAGAGCACAAAAAAGCCCTTGCCAGATACAGATTCTTCTACTGGTGCTCTGGAGCCGGCAGATGCCGGCCCAGGTGGAAAGAGCAGCAAGAAGAAAGGGAAGAAGGGGAGGCAGATTGATCCCTCTCTTCTAGGTTTCAAGGTCCATAGCAACCGCATTTTGATGGGCGAGATCCAACGCCCAGATGATTGAGCACGGATCCTCTCCTGTAGCTTTTACGTGTCATCTTCTTGCTTTAAGGGTGTACAGGTTTGTGTACAGTTTTGGCTGTGAAAATTTTCACTTTTAATTTTTTTCTTTATCTTTTTTTTGGTCCCCCCTCACTTGACAAACCGATGGCAAATAACCAGGGTTCGGTTTTGAGAGATGGCAGAGCCCTTTTTAAGTGAAAAGAAAATGCAGGTGATGTTGGAATAAACGTTCAATGAAATAAATAAACCAAGTCACTGCTCTTAGTGATCTCAAGATTTTGTATCATCAAGAAAAACAATTCTTTAGGGTACAATCTAGATGTTGAAATAGTCTCCTCTTTCTTCGTCTTCTTGTAAAAGATGCATTCGTGAGTGTTGACGTATAATAGTCTCGAATCGCTGGTTGGGTTTTTGCTTTGTCCCTTGTTGATTCACCAGTCTAAAAAAGTGTGCGAGGCTCATATAAAAAAAATTCTTTTTTTTATTTCTTAACAATATATTTTTAAAAATATTTTATAATGGGTTTAAATATCTTTTTCAAATATTATATATTGTAAAATCTCTTGGGATCCAGTATGTATTGTAAAATCTCTTGGGATGCCTTTGTCTGTTTGGATTTTGTCATTAGTTGAAACTCTTAACAAGTGTGCTAAAACTATTCTGATCAGGTTTTTTTTTCTTAAAAAAAGCTTCAGAAATCTTTCCAGACCGCTTAGGCAAGCTGGGAGTATAAAGCACAAGTGAAAACCATTCTATTTCCAAGCAATGGCTGCGAATTTCAGGTGGGAAGAAATCCAGCAAAAGATGGCCATCGGTAATTCTGAAAGTTGAACATAAAATCTTTCTAGGGCAGTGCAAAACAAAAGAACCATGCAACTAGGGCAATGGGCCATAAACCATTCTTCTGGCTGATGAACAGAGATGATGGACCCTAAGAAAAGAACTTTGGGCTGCATTCAGGTGCATTTCTTCAAACAGTTTCTCCTACCTGAAGGTCTTCATGCCTTGGCAAATGTAGTCTAGGTGCTCCTCCGGTATCTTACTTAGATAATAATGTTGTCAAAGCATATAATGACAAACTTGTCTATATGAATGGTTTTAGGATTTTATTCATGATCTACTATTCCTGCTAGGATTGGAAATCCTATATTTTATATATCCATAAGATGGAGTCATCCAAAATAGTGTAATGTAAAAAAAAAAAAAGCTTCGAATCATTGCTATTTGGCTCAAATTTGTTTTGAAAAAGTTGAGGTATTTTGAATTGTTTGGATTTCTCTCTCTGTTAGCTATTCTTAATTTTCTCATCTTTTAAACTTATTTGGTATTTTCCAGATTCAAAAATGCAATGCCACTCCTTCTGCCTCCTAATAAATTTAAATTGTGAGACGTTAAGATTCAATCCTAATTATGAACAAAAATTATATTTTTATTAATTAGATATAATAATTATATTACGATTATCTGAATTGAAATTTTGCTTTAGTTTACTATAGTATCTGAGTATCCAAATGTACACAAATATGATCCTATATATATATATATATATATATATATATATATATATATATATATATATATATATTGTGTGTGTTTGTCAAACCAAAAGCTATCACAAGCTACTCATATAGCCCCATCTTGGTTTTAAAGCTCGTGTTCCATTCATCACCTCATCTTATTCTGATTTGTGTAATTGCTTCTTAAGTCAAGTTTGGAGAAATAGGATAAGCTGGCTAGCATGTCGAGCATATTGTCGAGTCTTGATTTTGGAGACCAATACTTGACAGTGATTTTATTAATCACTTAATTATCAATGCACACCCTCCAAGATCCCGCCTTATTAGGAGTGAGCCATGTTAGGCCGAGACTCTTCCAAATTAATCCCTTTTGTAGCTAACCCTCAACCTATTGTTTCAATTCTTCATGCTCAGCATGGCTCATCTAGCTATGCTGCATGTTTCACATAGGCAAATCTCCAGAGCCATGGGTGCATGTTGGAACAAGAGTTGTTGGATCTCTGATGGGTGCTTTTGTTCAATTTCTAGGGTTACCTCAGCTTCATTAGTCACCAAGGTAAATGCAAAACTTACCTTTTCCCTCCTTGAAATAGTCGGATGGAGAGGAAGCAGAGTTCTATTAGCTTCTTTGGTTCTGATTCTTCCTTCTTCCTCAACTCCTTATCGTAGTCGATCAGAATAGTTCGGTCATTAATCCAAGCAACTCGATAAAGCGTAAGAGGATAGATGGTCTTAAGCTCGGGTTTATCCATGAGATCCTTGGAGGTCACGTTCTCACTACTATCATTGTCCATGAGGATTGTGATGTAGTGGTTCTAGCATACAGTGTGATGATGGAAGATATTGGAGCATTCTGAGTGTAGGGACTTTGGGATTAGTCTGAAGGGACATGGCAGTCCTTCAGGTTCTTCTTATTTTGGCCTCTATTGTGATGGGCTTCCAACCATAGTAATTAGCAGGCATGGATCTTCTTTAAGGTAGAACACTAGATCCCGGTTGGGTCTTTTAGCTTAGCCTTCACAAATTGGATTTGCTGAAATTCAGAAAAATGGCTTCCAACGAAATAGTCATTTATTGAGGCTAGCTAATTGCCTATATGTTGTTAGAATCCTTTTGATGTCGGTTATGGAGCTAATGATTTAATTAATGGTGACCAGATCCACTATTGGTTACCTTGGATTAACGACTCGAACCTTTCGAAGGGAGCGGCTATGGTTATGCCTTGTGATGGTGGCTACTGTAGCATTATTTGTTTCTTGTTAAGAAAAACATTTGTAACCAAAAGGCTTGATTTTCATTGGTTATGATGATATGCTTATATAGGATCAGTATCTCTACATCAAAGGGATCAATATCTCTTTATCAAAGGAATGATATGATCCATATATAGAAAATCTCTACAAATATGTACATAGTTGGCAAAATCAAAAAATGATTTCCATTAAATCGGATAATATAGCTAGTCATATCTGCCAAATCTGGTTGCATGGTTGGCTGGGTAAATCAAGAAATGATTTTAATCACATGGGATTGTATAGCGGCCCCTATTTGCCTAATCTGGGGTCTAGAGAATCAAGATATAATTTTTCACCAAATCTAGGAATGATTCCCATCACTCCCCCTCAAGTTGGCATGTGGAGGTTTATAATGCCCAACTTGCCAACAATGAAATGGAATGCATCTCTGCCCAAGGGTTTGGTGAAAATATCTGCTAACTGGTGAGTAGAGGCAACCAAAGACCCTAAAGTGAGCATAACTAGGTTGAGTACTAAACAAAACTTCATGTGGAGAAAGATTAGACAAAATCGGAGAGGAAATGCGATTGACCCTGTAAGTTATTATAAGAACACATTCAGAATTCATGAAACAACCATGTCATTGACATAATCCCATAAAGAACGTATGGAAGATGTGGCAGGTGGCCGCGAAAGAGACTCATCTATGAAACCCAGTTTAATTTTGGCATTCAAAACCATTTTCATGGAACGTGACCAACTATAATAATTATCACCAATCAAAAGTTTGGAAACAAGAGTAGCACCTTAGTTTCAGAGAGGTGTATAGTGTAGGATAAGAACAAACTTTGAATCAACGAGAGAAGTAGAGGCAGAGCTATTTGAAGCAATGGTGGAAGAGTTGGTAGAGGGTGCAAAACTTTTTGCCATAAAGAATGGATGGCTCCCACCCGAAAAAAAGGACGACCCCCTAATGCACCATCATCGGGATGCCGATGAGGTAGAAGATTGTGGTGTCGAACGCTTAATAAAGAATTGATGGCTCTGATACCATGTTAAGAAAGAAATTTGTAGCCAAAAAGCTTGATTTTCATTAGCTATGATGATATGATTATATACACTTCATATAGAAACAATATCCCTACATCAAAGGGATCAATATCTCTTCATCAAAGGAATGATTTGATCTATATATAGAAAATCTCTATCGATATGTATAGTTGGCAAAATCAAGAAATGATTTCCATCACATGGGATAATACAGCTGGTCATATTTGCCAAATCTAGTTGCATGGTTGCGTGAGAAATTCAAAAAATAATTTTCATCACATGGGATTGTATAGCTGCCCATATTTGCCTAATCTGGTGTCGAGAGAATCAAAATATGATTTTCATCAAATCAAGGAATGATTCCCATCATTTTTTGATGGTGCATTGTTCAACATCAGTAGGGTTTTAGAGCCTGGTGCTGTATTTTTAGGTCTAACTTAGTTCTAGTCTCCATTAGACCGCTAAACCATCCTCTACTCCGACCTTGGACTTTAGGTGCTAATCGAACTCACATGCTCTAGTAGAAAAGTAACAATCTAATAAGGAACTATCTACTAACTCTTTTTAATGGTCAGAAAACTTTTCTTAGACCAATCTAGCAACCACCATGGTCATCCAACTAGGTGTACTTGATGAAAGTAGAGCTTGGTAGGAGGGGAGACTCGATCAATCATTCGAGACCCATCTTAATTGGCAAAGTAGGTTGCTTTCTAGCATTTCTTTCTGGCTCGAGCTCAACTCTAAGTAGTACATTTTATACCACTTGATATTGGAATTTTGAAAACTTTAGAGTTTGCATGGCAATTAAGTATTTGAAAACAACTAGAATTCAAAAGCAAATGAAAGTTTAAAAGCTTTTGGAATTTTAAAGTGACTAGTACTATGACTTAAACCTTGATCTAGGCGAGCATACATCATAAAAGCAATAAAAAAATTAAAGAAAAGAGAACATAATTAAGGAAAACCAATATCTAATATCAAAATTTGCTGATGCAAGCTAAAAAAGCCTACCAAAATCTTAGATATAGATTAAAAAGTGCAAGTCAAGGTCTTTGTATTGGACAAAAAATTTCTATTATTAGGAAAATAAGTAACACATTGTTAAAAATATATGATAGATATTTCATGTAGATGTGTAAGATGAATTTGATTTGAATTTAAATATACACCTACTTTTTTCTTTTTTCAACAACTTTATGCAACCACTTATTGCGATAATGTCCTCTTTGTTTTCTTGATATTATCTTTTCCCCCCTAAATATCAAGATCAAGCAATTTAATCTAAATTATTCATGATCACAATTTTTTTAAACCTATATTTACATATGCATCTTTTTTTCTTCAAAATTAGTCGCTTCTAATCTCAAAATAAAAAGTGCACGACAAGTGTCAATTTGTTAATATATTATTTAAAAAAAATAAAAATGCTACTTTAGGTACATAATACAATTACAACTTAGGGTCTGTTTGGCTCTTCTTATAAGATTGGGCTGAATATCCTGTAAAATTCTTTAATTGGACCATCCTTTTGAGTGGCCCTATATCAATTAAAATTCATCCGGTCCAAATCCGGTGGGAAGAAATAAAAAAGACCTATAGATCTTTGTTAAAGTTTTTTTTTTTTTTTTCATGCAGTCTTAAGACTAGGACCTGCATGGAATTTGGATAGATTTTTAGAAAATAAAAATAAATAGGTCCAATTCTTACAAATTTTTAGCCCAATTCTTAAGAAAAATGCATATGCCCTTAGAATCTTGTACAAGCCAGCAACTTTTTATTGACACCCTTCACCAGCTGTTGTGCTTGGATCCGCTGTGCAGTCCCATACACCAAACAATCTCTACCGCGAGACATTGGCAAGGAGGAGGCAGTGATGTTTCCCACGCGCGCTTCCGATTCCGATTCCGATTAGGAGCGTGCACAAAGATTACGTCATAACGGAATCCGACCTCCATAAAGCCCTAAAATCCCAGACACTGAAAGCCCTAAACCCTTGTCTGGTTCCCTCTCTCTACCCCCCTCCACCTCCCAGTACTATCAACAATGGCGGCTGCCTCGTTGGATGAGGCGAAGGCGAAGAACATCCTTCGCCAGGTGAGTCCATCTTCCGACCACCGTTCATCTTCCTCGAGGCCATCCCTCTTCCTTCGTTCCCAATTTGGCGAAAAAAAAGAAAATCTTTTCTGAGTTTTTTGTTGGCAGGTGGAGTTCTACTTCAGCGACAGCAATCTTCCCCGGGACAAGTTTCTAAAGAAAACCGTGCAGGAGAGCGAGGATGGACGTATCCTTCCACCAAAATGTTATTTTTCGGATTTTTTTTGGTTTTTTCGGTGGATTTTTTTTTGGTGCTTGTCTTGACTGGAATTCCAGTGGTGAGCTTGGCTCTCATATGTTCTTTTTCTCGGATGAAAAGCCATCTTGGATTGAACGCCGCTGTGAAACCCGACGAAGTGCCCGAGGAGACGGTACTGGCAGTAGCTGAAGTTCTAAGGAGGTCTTCTTCTCTCCGAGTCTCGGAAGATGGTGGGTTTCTTGTGAAACTGTTCATGAGTGCTAATTTGTACTGGTGGTTGGAGTTTTTGGTGAGGTTGTGTCAATGGCGGTCTTGTTTTTTTGATAGGGTAAAAGAAAGGTTTTTTACTTATTTCATCTTATGGTTATCAAAAGCATCTGACTTCCAACTTTCTTCGTGAAGTTGCTTTCCTTATGCTATTTCAGGGCTTAATGTCATAACCCAAGTACAGTTCAAGAAGTTGTAAAGATTATTACCGAAGATGCTCTGTTGTTTTTTGGTACAAACCAAAGATGCTCTTTTCAGGGCCTTTTTTTTTATTCAAATGAAGAGTAATAATTTTTGCTCACACACAAATACATTTCTTTCCTTAGTTGAGGTTGAACCACCGGTGGTTATGTAAAATGTTAACTTTCTTGAGGCCCTTTCAAGACTTGAGGTTAGATGCGGTTATTTAGAATCTTAACATTCTTTAACTAATGCCTGGTATATGAACCTTGTCTTGTCATTAATCTAGACTTGCTTGCATCTTAAGATATGCTATTCTTATGTGCTCAGTGAACTTTGTGTAGGGAAGAGAATTGGTAGAAGTACTGTACTGTTGAAGCCAGAGGAGGTTATAGAGCAAGTAGATTCAAGAACCATCGCTGCGTCCCCTTTACCTTATGATGTGAAGCTTGAAGATGTACAGTCTTTCTTTGCACAGTGCGGCAAGGTATTTTTCACACCGTTCCTAAATACTGAGCGCTTGATAGCAGCAATCTCATCTTATTTATTTTTATCACCGTGATCCATGAGTTTTGTATTACTATTCTTGCATATTTAGGTTGTTTAGTGAATTACTTCATCTTTTATTAAGCATTACGCCTCTTTGCTAAAAGGTAGGAATTATATAGTTATGCTTGCAGGCTGCTGGCTATTGGGTGGCTTGTGAAAGAATGCTTGTCCACTCCTATGGCTGATTTTGTCCAAGTATAATTTTATTATACCTAACAAACTCTGCAAATAAATTGGAGTGTAATTTGTACATATGTAATTTTGCCTTGATTTGGCATCTCTTGCCTTCTTGATGCTTTTAATATCCAATGATTTTTTCTCCTAATTTGTGGGAATCCCTTAGGTCTAGACTTGCGTTTGTCATGCGCTGGTATCGGCAATGTTGGTTGTCAAAAGGAGTATAGTTATCATGTGGAATCCATGTGATGAATCTAGTAAGATATTAAAATTCTTTCCACTGTTGATGGGTATATGTACAATTACTCTAGTTGGATGGTGAGGAAGTCATAGGACTTCCTTCTGAGGCATGCCCATGAAGCTTGTATGTTCTAAATGATGCTTGGCCACTTGATATCGTCTTAATGGTTTGGACCTTTGTCCATCTTGTGCAGCTAGTTTAAAGGTTGTCTATTGTGGAACTCTTATGTGAATCTTGAATAGATAGAGTGGAAAGATCTTTGAAGAAAAATAAATCTGATATCATGGCTAATTTTTATGATATCTTTGATGTTCATCTCTTGGACTTCATTGAACATCAAGTCGTTAGGACTCTTGAATAGATTGCGGAAAAATCTTTGATGAAAAATAAAGATCATATCATGGCTAATTTTTCAAGATATTTTTGATGTTCGTCTCTTGGATTTTATTGGACATCAATTCTGTAGGTCTCCCTTCCAAGTGCTTATTTACATTTGAGTTGTTGGTGCCTGTCTTTTTACTTCCTGATTAAAATCAGCTAGATGGTTTTCCCTTTGAAATCTATAAGTAAGGACAGGGGTGAACTAATTCTACGAGAATCACTTTAAATAAGCACATCAAGGACATTTCTTTTGCGGAAGGATTTACTTGAGGGCAGCGAGGTCTATTTTTGAGATTTGCACACGATGACACCTTAAGCTTTCGAGGTTTAAGGAGTGGCGAGTTTGTGATTAATAGAACAAGTTAGCACATAAGATCTACCGGACAAATTCTAGAATTGTTAGTTTCAAAATCTGCATTTTGGGTTCTGAATGTCCGAGCCATTGATGCTGAATACCAAGGTCTAAGTCATTGTGTACGAGGTTGTTGGTATTTGACTTGTCCTGTGTGATCTGAGCTGTTCAACGCAAGGTTCTGATATTGCAGTGTTTGGTGGTGCTTTTCCAAGCTTTGAGCTATCAGGTGTTCCATTTCTAAAATCGAATTTATTAGATGTTAAGATGAGGGCTTGCTGTCTTTCTCGATGTTTAAACTATTTTATGCCTAGAAGATTTATTGTTGGCAGGGAGTTCTTGTTTATGCTGATATTTAAAGATCAACTATCGGTGGTGAAGTCTTAATCTGCTGTGATTCAAAGATCTATTGCTACTTGCAAGGACTTAATCCTGGCCCGAGTCTGTTTAGATCGGGCTTGGGCCAATCCCGAGGTTGTTCAGATCGGGCTTGGGCCTAAAACTAGGGCTCGAGTATATTTCAAGCCGGGCCCAAGTTGATGCTTGGCCCAACCCAGGCTTGGCCTGAAGCCCAAGCTCAACTTCTGGCCAAAGCTCGAGATTGACTTCCGGGTGAAGCGCGAGTTTATAACTCGGCCCCATCCTGGCCCAAATTCATTATTAGGATGTTCTTCTAGGAGTTTTTAAGGTCCGGGCTAACATTTTTTGCCTAATTGGACCAAGAATTTCGGGTCAATTAGGCCATGTCGGGTTGGGCCTAGTCTTTCGGCCCAAGGGATTATTTGGCTCAGGCCTGATTGAGCTTCAGGTCGGGCCCGAGATCGGGCTAGGATTTGGAAAGAATTTCATGCCTAAGTTGCTTGGCTAGGCTTGGGTAGGTTTGCGGCCTGGCCCCACATGGCTCGATTTCGGCCCTAGTTGCTGGTTGATTTGGTGGCTCAAGGTATAAATTGCCACCCCTATTTAATCATAACTTGCACGATGTTTCATTTGATTAAAATGTAATCATTCTAACCACTAGACTTAAGAAATTTGTAGTCTATATGTTTCACAAATGAGCAATAATTGCACTTGTCATGGCTAAATAGTAAGCTGAGTTTCCTCCATGGAGCTGAGTTTGGTTACTAATGTTTTGTGATATAAAAAGATTAAAATATGACCTTTAGAGGTCCTTTGATGCTTTTGTATCAAGGCTTTTAATAGGTTGAGGGAGCTTATTTAGCAGCTGCCAACATTCTAATATTTGTTTCCTAGAAGACAGCAGACAAAAATCACTGGGTGAACACCTATGGTCATTGTCTTTCCTCGGAAATTGAATGAAACTATTGCTGAAGAAACCTGGTCATGTCAGATTTATATTCCTTTGACTAGCTATATGATCCCCATTTATTCTTACTCCTATTGTCATTGAACCAGAACAGTTACTCTCTTGATCATAAATCACCGTCGACTGCCGGTTGCATCACAGTTTGAGATCAACTCAAGATGCATATTATCAGTTTCAGTTATTTGTTAGTATCTTGGTTGCATATTCAAGTTTCATATTGTGCATTTGTTTGTAATTTTCTGATAATTGATAGACTTTATATATATAGAAGGCAGATAGCATTCAATTTTTTACGCGTTGGGGGGGGGGGTTATGTTTTGATTGAAAGCTATTGTTCATAAAAGAAGTTATCATATTTCTATATCCAAAGTGTAATATATCGAAGGATGAGGTTTTTTTGGACCTCAATTAGTTCATAAATTTGTGTTCTAAAACTGTTCCAAAGCTTCTTTATCCATTTATGTATCTTATATGCTCCATCGAATTAAACCAGGAAATACTTATTACCTGTGATGCTTAAAATTATCAGCCTGCAGATGTCTCTTGCCTGTGTCTTCTGCTCATTGACAATATTTTTAGCAACATAGAAATCACCCTGAAAAAAATCATCAATCTGATGCATAACTTTCCTATCTCTCTTCAATCTGGCTGCATTTCTGGTGCCAGTTGAAAAGAGTGCAATAGAAGTTCTCTCTCTCTCTCTCTCTCTCGAGTGCTTCAAATTGATAATATCAGTGCTGATAGGTGCAAATGTCCATCTTGTGTTGATTTTTTTCCTTTTGTTTTTTAATTAAATCATGCAGGTGAACAGTGTGAGGCTACCTCGTCATGTTGCAGACAAAAGGCACTTTTGTGGCACTGCTTTAATTGAATTTTCAGAAGAAGGTGATGCAAAAAAGGTTTTGGAGGAGAGCATTGTCTATGCAGGAGCAGAGCTAGAATTAAAACTGAAGTAAGTTTTAATTGTGTGAAGTAGTTAGAAGCTGTTACTTTGGTTTTAATAGTCTTAATATGGCATATGCTTTAAAAGATGTAATGATTGATATGTTCTTATGTTTTCCTGCATCTTTTGTTCTTATTGAAGTCCTTAAAATGCCATAATTGTCTAAATATGAAATTTACAGAAGTTGTGGCATTCAGCATCATGCAATCATTGGACTTTCCATTCATTTATGTCTGTGTGATCCCATCAATTCGGTAGTTCTTATGTTATCGTGCTTGAAGTGCCAAAACACCTGGAATGCTGGCTGACTGGAAAGTTAATCCACTTCGCATGAGTTTTTTTTTCATATTAAATTATACTTCACCCAAGGAGAAATGCTTTATGTGCGTGGTGATGCCATGCGTCCATAAGTAATGCACAAGCTTGTTAGGCCCAACACTATATCTTTCGACTTCCTTTACAGTAATTGCAATCATATAGTGTTTTCAGGGGGCCTGCACTGGTTTATGCACACTTGGATGCACAAAAAAGTATTTCTCATGCACAAATGGTATAGATACAGGTTAGGAAAATAGGCCTTCTGATCAGTAATTTGCATATAGAATCTTTTTGGAGCTCCAGAACTTTCTTGATGCGGGATGAAGAGGATCATCTACCACGGCCACAAGTAGGACTCATCATGGCCATCTTACAATGCTGTGTCATGCATAGGAAGACATTCTCAATTTTGTCAATGCAATTCTCAGTATACAAGAATATGTGGGATTTGTTCCTAATGTAGAAATCTATGGTTAACCTTTGACTGCGAATATGCTTTTTATGAATGTTCAACTTATGTGTTTCAATGTTTGTTGACTTTGACCTGTATTTTATCCTATTGCTAAGGTTATGATTATTTTTTCTCTCGTTACAAAGGCAAGAGATTAAACTGTATATATTAAGTTCTTGTTAAATGAACAGAGGTATTCTCAGCAGTTACAAGCTCATGCAGAGCCAGGTGCTAATCAGATTCCCATGGCCTTGTGACTTGACCAAGGAAAACATGTTTGGAGAGCAAACAAATATTTCTTAATATTTGTCAATAATACTATCCAAATTACAGATTAATACCAAAAAATTTACATTACCCAGGTAAGGCTTAACGGAAAAATATAAATTAGTTTCTAAAAATTTGGAATCAAAACTATGATTCCATTTTGGTACTATTCTGTGTATTTGAGTGTATTGATCAAAATGCTACAGAACATGCCATGCTAGTGAATACTCAATACTGGGTTGATATATGGTCCTTAAATTGCAACCAGTAAAAAACTCAATGCTAGGTGGACACATAGTCGTCAAGTTGCAAATTCTGCGTACTGTAATGGTGATCAGTGAGACTCCAAAAGTATATGATTTTATATGATAAGGTACACATCAATGTCCAAAATGCAGTCTCAAAAACTTTCTTGGATATGAATCAGTGTACATTACTCATAGGGCATGATTTTTGTTCTCTATTACCATGTTGTTGGACCCAATTTTGATGAATATTTGTTTAGTTACAAACTCTCTTGCTAAAAGGTGATGTTTGTGTTTTACGTTAAATTATTAATTTTCTTAAATAAGCCTATTTTTGGGGTTTTGTTATCTTGGCAAATCATGGAACCTGTAAAGGTTTTTTTTTCCATTACAAACCAAAAATTTAGCATTGATTCCTATTGATATGTGATATTTATTCCTTTGCATTACAACTAACCTTCCAAGACCTTGCAGGATGCCTTCTCTTCATATTCATTATAAATTATACATATTTATCTCTTCAAAATTGTAATGCTCACCTTCTTTTGATGTTTCAGGACCTTGTCTTTTTCCATTTACTTAACTTTCTTTTACCAAAACTGAATTCGATGCAATATTTGCATTCTGTTCTTCTGCATATCATTATAAATAACAATGCTTAATAGAATATAGCGTACAGTTATTATTATAAGTTAATTGAATCCACCTCTTCCCAAATCTTTGAAAATTAATATTTCCATTCCATCGTATTACTCTATTCCTCCTTTAGGCTACCAATCCTGATTTTAAGGACCAGATTAGTGCTCATATCTGAATCAGGATCCATGAACCTGGCCCAGAATACACAGATCTATGTTGTACCTTCTTGATGCATGGATGTTACACAACAAAACAAATTCCATTTTATGAGCTTTTACAATGATGGCAACTGCAACAAAGATGTCAGGAGACTCCATTAAAGTAGAGTTGCTTTGATATGTTCAAGGGTCCGAAATGATGAGCGGGAGACCAGCTCATGTGGATATGAGTTGTGAAAAGGATTATAAAGGTTTGTAATCACATTAGAAGCAGTCCTTAAAAGGAATGACGAGCAATGAGATTGATAAAAACTGCTGCAATTAGTTTGAACAAAGTTCGATGATGACTACAGACATGGTGCACCTTTACAAAAGTGAAAAATATTTGGATCAACCTAGGACAAAGAAACTCTTAAGTTAACAACCTAGGTCTGTTCCTTGTTTTGTTTTTAAGATTTCAAACAGAAAATTACAGTCATCTGTAGAAAGTTCCTCGTCCATTGATGAGATCCTCATGTTGACAAAGGAGAAAGGAGACAGGTTACGCCAAACAGATGAAACTACTTGCTGGAAGTAGACTGAACGATTAAGTTGAACAAAACCTCCAATTGGTTATGAAGCACAATAATTTGTATACAACAATGCATAATTCAGCAGTAAAATAATGTTTTATCATCTTGCATGTAATTGTATGTTAGTGCATCAGTAAGCTTATGTATAGAGATTCTTTCAGAACATTTGTGCTTTGCATTGCATGGGCTTTTGCATAAGTTGTTCTCATGATGAATTACCCACATCATTTTCCAGGACATTCTCCATCGAGTTAGGGATGTGAAGTGTGATTCAACCGTGTGTTACTCTTCATTTACTTTTTATATTGACTTTCTGTAATGCAGAAAGGAATTTGATGCTGAAAGAGAGAAAAAGAGGGAAGAATTTGAAAAAAATTGCTTGAACAAAAATGCTCCAAATGGAAGGTAAATATCTCCACTTCTTTCTTAGCATTTTTGCTCCTTTTACCTACTTATTTTGATTTATAATTGTCAATCTAAGTGTGATGTTTTTATGGGGTATATCTGATGATAGCTATCCGAAAGGCCTAATAGTTGCGTTTAAGTTGAAGAGTACGCAAGATTATGAATATGAAAAACAAAAAGGTGCGGACAAGGTGACTGATGCTGCTGAAGGTTGTGAGACAGAAGAAGTTCCGAATTCCACGGGGAGTGTAAATGAAGATGGTGAACAGAAGACGTTAGAAAATGTTAATAACAATGAGGAGAAGTCTTCAGATGATGCCTCTGAGAATCACGTGCAAGAAAGTGAAGAAATGGCTACTGGTGCTGCTGCCCAAGAGAGTAAAGATGATGGTACCAGTGGTTCATCATGCAAGACTGTAATTACACGGGAGGATCTGAAAAAGGTCTTCCAGAAATTTGGAACTGTTAAGGTATTTTGTAGCTTCAGTCTTTTTCATTCCCTGCTATATCAAAATTTTTGTTGTGACCTTGTGTACTTTCCTGTTTTCTCGACGTGTGGCGGCTACTATATCCTCCAGTTTTTCATGCAGCTAGTACTGTTTTTTATGGTTCACTGTACTAGTAAAATTGCATCTGGATATGCAGATGGAGGTTGTAAGTCTAATTAATTGTTAAGATAACTGGATTATGAAGAATGAGTAAGTTACAAGATTAAAGATTTGATATTAAAAGCAGACAATTGAAAGCTTTCATTTTTAATGTTTTTTACCTAGTTGATTAGATAATTTGCCAAAATCATTGTTGCTACCAATCTAAACTGATTCAACCAACCAAATTTATTTGACTGACCTGGTTCATCGACTATGTCTAAATATAGCGACATGGCTATAATATTCCTTCTTTTTGTGTGTCTCTCTCTCATCAGTGTATATATTAATGATAAAGACATAAAGATGTTGTATTGCTTAGCAAGAGCTAAAATAACTTCTTTTTAATTATTTACATAAGAAAATTTATAAACGTGCTCCCCCTGCACTGCATGTGGACCTATTTTTGAGGGAGATGGATGCCAATGGAACTATTGAATTAAAAGGATTATTAACTCTCTCTATGATATAAGGAAGATAATATCTATGAACTTGCTCCAAATAATTGAAAAATTATGATTCATAAGACCTTAAACTAACTCGTATGTTTGGTGGACCTTTTGCCACAAATGCACTAATTTCTTTTTATGCAAAATCCAAGAACTAATAGAGGCATTCCAATTTTTGGTACATGCACCTTTATGATTCCATCTATATTCAGAAAATGTTTGAGAAAGAGGCACTAAAAGAAGTGGTCAATCAATTTACGGAAATATAAAAAATAAATTTAATAGAAAACAAATATTTTGGACTTGTAGCCATTTCTCAAGAATTCCTTTAGCAATAGTCATGCACCATACATGTCAAAATATTGTGTTCAGTTAAATAATAAAAATCAAATAGAGGATAAAACTCAATCCTAATCTATCATTTTAATGCATAGCATTAAATAGTGAAGATGAATAAATAATTAGTACATAGATTATCAGAAGTCAAAACTAGCTGATGAAGCTTCCCTCGCCACTCGCCAGCGAACCAGCTCTAGCATGTTCTAAAATGCATATATGTTGGATAATAAACGTGGTTAGGCTATGGTGCAGGGCCTGGCTTGGTCAATATTTTGGTAAAATTTTGAGATGTGTTGATAGTATTGGGGTGGTGGAACCAAGAGAGAGAAAGAACTGCAGAGGCAGTCCAAAGGGAATTGGGTAGGGAATTTGTAGCCTGGGTGTCATGGGTTCATTAGTTCGAAACACAAACTAGTCTTTCTACATATGGGATAAGGCTGCATATATCTGACCCTTCCTAGGCCCTATAGTGGTAGGACTCTTGCGCACTGGGTAGGTAATTTGTGTCGGCAAGGTTAAGAAGTGGATGCAAAGACTCTTATGAGTGCCTATCATATCCAATTACATGGGTTTCATCTGGAGGCATAGGAAATATACCGGTAAATTGGGTATAGAGAGTTGGAAACAGAATAGGAATGGGATCGGGATACTTTGTGAGCTTGGAGTCTTTCTTAAATTGGTATACCCAGGAGAGCTGAACTTACACGAACCATAACACAAGCTGAGATCCCAATCTATGTGCTTTGTTCTAGGAAGAGGGGTATTTGTAGGATCCAGTTTATTTGGTGTACTTGGGAAATATTTTTGCTTTTGTATATTTCCTAGAATTTCATGTTTTCCTGTATAAATTTTTATTTTCTTGGTTTCTGTAAACTTTATCTGATTCTTTTGTTTATGAAGTTTATTGATTATAGAATGGGAGAAGAATCAGGATACATTCGTTTTGAGGATCCTGATGCAGCTACAAAAGCTCGTGCAGTAGCAGTGCTTGCTGATGAGGGCGGCTTGATCGTGAAAAATTATATTGTTACCTTGGAAGCCCTGAGTGGTATACAGTTTACTTTGCCCTGTGCTTCACAATTCTTTTCATAAGTTTTCTCCTTCATTATTCTAGAACTATAAAATCATAATTAGACTAAATCTTTCTCATGAATTCTGACTGTGCCTTTTTTCCAATGTTGCTGGACGTTTTCATAAATATTGATGCCTGTGTAACTTCCAGAGGGATGGGGTTTGGGTCTTTAGATTTGCTGGCACCCAGGTATAGAAGCTATTCAGGCATCAATCTTGATGCGTGCTTACTGATATGGCCAAGAAATTGTGACTCCATTATAAAACAGCAATGCAAAAATGGGGTTTACTGCTATAGCATAAACACATTCATGTTTTCCCATGCTGGACTTGACTTTGGTTTTTTTTCATATGATATATGAACCGTTCATATTGATATGTTAGACAGAATGTTGTTGAAAAAGGATATATTGAAACATTAAAAATCCTGTAATTTTTTCTTTTGAAAAAAAAAAAAATCTTGAATGTGTTCCAATGCTGGATTTAATTTTAGCTTTTTTCATAATGCCTGATATGAACTGTTCATATTGATGTACTAGATATAGAATGTTGTTGAAAAAGGATATATACAACAAGAGAATAATGACAATGATCTTTTGCAATTAGAAATATTCGAACATTAAAAAGCTTATTTTTTCTTTTGAAAAATCCAAACTATTGAAACCAGATTATTCCAAATATGCATTTCAAACTGGTTTCTTTTGATGCTTTGGTTTCAGGTGAGGCTGAAAAGGAGTACTGGAATTTGCTTCGTGGTAACCAGGATAGAGTCAGGGAAAATAAAGGCTGCAAAGGAAGGTAATGCACCTTGATAAATTCCCTTATAGTGAGCTACTACACCTTAAAAAAAGCTTAATCAGATGTAATGTCATTGCGACAGAGGCGGTAAAAGCATTAGAGGTGGGAAGCACTTTGGTGGCAAGCGTTCTCGCCAAACAGATTCTGCCCACAGGCAATCTAATAAAGCTCAGAAAGTTGATGCTGCTGCATGAGTTTCCAAAACAGCTCTTATCAGAATAGCTCCTTGCAGGGGACCGATTTTGCTTGTAGTCTTGTGCAATGTGGAGCAATCAATGTCCTATAGTTTCCACTGAGATAGGTCATCAAATTTAAATAAGACATCAATGTGTGCTCAATAGGACCTTATATTTTATTTTCTTATGTAATGAGCTGTGTTAAGATTGCCTTTTTACCTCCATTTGATGCTTCCTCGGTTGCAAGCTGATCCCAACTTTGACCGTCTGTCTTGCTCCCGTTAGGCGGCGGCGCAAGTACTGTTTGTTTGACTCGCCATCGACAAACAAGCGCTGGGTATGTTTGTTTTGTGGAGGAAGATGGATGTGGAATGATAGTTCTTCACTCTGGACTGTTTTTGGAGATCTAAACTATTGAACTTAGAGCTAAAATATGAGAAATATATAGAAATCGAAACTCTGTATATTTTGATGGTTTTTAATTTATATATCGAGTTAGTGCAAAAATAAATGGTATCAATTATGTTCGAATAGTAGAATGTACTATGGAGTGTGTAAATGAAAATTTTCACTGTATGAATTATATTTCATACATTTTAAAAGTAAATGGTTTTAGATTTTAAACATTAGATTGTAGTAAACATGGCTTCGTGATGGTTAGGTTAAATAAAAATATAAATTATAGTTTCTAGGTATTTTTAATAGTATAGATGATGCTTATTGATTTTACTATTTATTGTCGTATTGACTTAATGCATAAGTTAGGGTTTGGCATCATGCATAACTTTATGAATTTTAAGTTTTGAATGGTATATATTAATGGTGAATGGAATGAATCTTTAATTTGAATATTTTATTATTAATTTTGGGTTTGAGAGAAGTAAATGTAATATTCTTATGAAACTGTATTAGCATTTATGGTTGACATTGAATAATGGAAGGCTTTATATTGATTATTTATTCAAGCCATTGGATGTGATCTATTTTTTTATATTATTTATAATTAAATATTATAATATTTTTTTAAGTAAATAGTTTAAAGATAGTATATTATATCAAACAACTCATATCATTGTCACAAGTATGTTAGCATATATTTATAAATAAAGCAAACTAAGAAGCCGATTATGTAATGGTACATGATCATGGTTGGTGCCTTATTCATGAGAAAACTAAAGTAGAACCAAAATACATTGATTGAAGCTGCTAAAAGAAAATCTTAAAGATTATTTAATGCTTCAATGTCACAAATGGCTAAAACCAAAGCATTATTTTGTTTCTCTTCGCTGCTTGGAATCCTTGTGTAACATTATAAACAAATTAAAGAACATTGGATCTGTATGGATGCCATAGGAATGGAGTAGTTTATGGAGATTGAGGCCATCGGCTAAAGCCAGTCTCTAGTTTTCAGGGATAGTTAACCCATTTTCAAGAAAGAACTATCCTGGAAAAATACAAAGTAGATATGTTTTTTTTTTGGATTTCCTATCTTTTCTACCACTTTGAATTCAAATGTATCAATATGATACAATCTATTGCTGGAAGATCCTAGGCAGATAAGATCTTCTAGCAAACCAAGAAAAAGGCCTTGGAGAGCCCTCTTCAAAAATCAGAAAAAATTGAAAAAAATTCGTAGAAAAAATCAGGAAAAAGCAAACCTGTATGATTTGGACTTTTACTAAGTATTTTATATAAAAACAGACTTTTATAAGTATTTTACATAAAAATAATTAATAATAAATAACAAGGATTTCCATAAAAATGAAAATGGGGTTTCTATAAAAATGTGAAAGTATATTTTAAGTGAAAATATATTCGACCTCATTCTTATAAAGTAATTTACATGAAAGCAAATAATAAGAAATAATCCGGTTTCGCATAAAAACACAAACGTATATTTTAATTAAAAATATTTTTGTCTTGGGAATTTTATTAAGTATTTTACATAAAAACAGGTTTTTATTAAGAATTTTACATAAAAACCCTTTTTTTGCTAGGGCCATAAAAACCCTTTGGACTTGGACTCTTATTAGGTATTTTACATAAAAATGCTTTCAGCTAGCACTCTTATTAAGTATTTTACATAAAAATATCTAAAAATAATCGGCATTTCCGTAAAAATGAAAATGGGATTTCCGGAAAAGCATGAATGTGAAAATATTTTTGGCTTGGACTATTAGTCAATATTTTACGTAAAAGCACGTAATAAGAAATAATCGGATTTTCCATAAAAACGTGAACATAATTTTTATTTAAATATTTCAGACTTGGATTCTAATTCATTATTTTACACAAAAGCACATAATAATAAATTATCGGATTTTCCATTAAAATGCGAACATATATTTTAATAAAATGTGTTTTCAACTTGGACTTTTATTAAGTATTTTACATAAAAAAACTTTGAACTTGGATTCTTATTAAATATTTTACATAAAAACACTGACACAGGTGTCTATTTTTCGGGCATCAAACACTTCCGACTATGGCTCTTATTATGTATTTTATATAAAAACATTCAATAAGAAATAACTGAGATTTCCTTAAAAATAAAAATGAGATTTTCATAAAAACATGAATGTGTATTTTATTAAGTAGTCTACATAGAAGCACATAATAAGAAATAATCAGATTTTTCATAGAAATGTGAACATATGTTTTAATTTAAAATATTTTTGACTTGAACTTTCATTAAGTATTTTACATAAAAACAGATTCTTACAAAGTATTTTAAATAAAGACACTTTCCACTTGGACTCTTATTCAGTATTTTACATAAAAATACTTTCGACTAGAACTCTTATTAAGTATTTTACATAAAAATATTTGGTAAGAAATAACCGGGATTTCCTTACAAATGTGAAGGTGTCTTTTAATTAAAAATATTTTTTAACTTGAAGTCTTATTAAGTATTTTACATAAAAGCATGTCATAGGAAATAATCCAATTTTTCAGAAAAATGTGGGCGTACATTTTAGTTAAAAATGTTTTTGACTTGAGCTTTTATCAGGTATTTAACATAAAAACACTTTCGACTAGGACTTTTATTAATTATTTTACATAAAAATGTATAATAAGAAATAACCAAAATTTTCATAAAAACTAAAATGGAATTTTCATAAAAACATGAATATGTATTTAATTAAAAATATTTTTGACTTGGACTCTTATTAAGTATTTTACATATATTGCATATAATAGGAAATAATCGGATTTTCCATAAAAATGTGAGTGTGCATTTTAGTTAAAAATATTTTTTACTTGAACTTTTATTAAGTATTTTACATAAAAACACTTTCAACTAGGGCTCTTATTAAGTAATTTACATAAAATGTTTAATAAGAAATAACCAGAATTTTTATAAAAGCAAAACTGGAATTGCATAAAAATGTGAACGTGTATTTTATTAAAATATTTTTGACTTTGACTCTTATTAAGTATTTTACGTAGAAATACATTGTGAGGACCCATGTGGGTCCCACATCGATTATTTGCTGGGTACATCTGGGGTACTTATATAGAATCAAAGAATCCAAATAATACCTTTCGGCTAGCTATTTTGGGTAAGGTGTTGGATTGTTACAATTGGTATCAGAGAGAACCTGACTCATAATCTATGTGGACTAGAAAGCATTGCAGCATGGATACATTGGAGCTGACTATGGATCGATTGTAATGCTTGTGATTAGATTTAAATAGGTTTAAATCCTTACACTAATGAGGACCCGTGCGGGCATGTGTTTAGTCTGACATCGGTTATTCGCTAGGTAGATTTGGGGTAATTATATAGGATCAAAAAACCCAAATAATACGTTTTAGCTAGCCATTTTGGATGAGGTCCTCGATTGTTACACACATATTAAGAAATAATCATTTTTTAAATAAAAACATGAATGTGTATTGTAATTAAAAATATTGACTTTGACTTTTATTAAGTATTTTATATAAAAATAGACTCTTATTAAGTATTTTACATAAAAATACTATTGACTTGAACTCTTATTAAGTATTTTATATATAAATACTTTCAACTAGGACTCTTATTAAGTAATTTTATAAAAATATTTAATAAGAAATAACCAGAATTTTCATAAAAATGAAAACAGGATTTCCATAAAAATATGAACATATTTTCAAATTGGAATTTTATTAAGTATTTTATATAAAGCACCTTTGATTTGGACTTTGATTAAGTATTTTACATAAAAACACTTTCGACTAGGACCCTTATTAAGTATTTTATGTAAAAATAGTTAATAAGAAATAACCGAGATTTCCATAAAAATGAAAATGGGATTTCCATAAAAATGTGAACCTGTATTTTAACTAAAAATACTTTCAACTAGGACTCTTATTTAGTATTTTACATAAAAGAATATAATAAAAAATAATCCAGTTTTCCATAAAAAATAAGGTCATTAATATGGACATGCGCTATGGACGTCTGTTAAAAAATAAATTAGTTAACAATAATAAGTAGTTTAGATAAATAAGAACATAAAAGTTAAAAATTAAAATACTAGATAGAGATCGGAGGTGGATGAACTTGATAGAATGATAGAGGAGAAATAAGTTTGTTAGAAAAAAAAGTTATTCAGGATAGAGAGAGAAATTTGGGGCATTAGAAAATCCCAAAAAATTAAACGTTATGTTTCCAAAACTACCCAATCGATGATTATTATATAATGAACTTTTATCTGTGATTCAAAAGATATTCCATTTATCGGCAGATTTGCTAGAATCAAAGAACCTCCCCAAAGTTTTTTTTAATATAGAAAAGATACAATGTATATAAATATAATAAGTCTTATAGTCTTGCTTGAAAAAAATGTTGTCATAATGTCCTGAAAGGTGCAAATTAAGATTTTCAAAAATTGAGATATCAATTATCTTGATGGGTGATGGAGACCGAGATGAATTAAGATATCAATTATATTCATTAAGGATGAAATGTGAACTTAGAATGATGAAAGATTTTTCAATATCTTCGCCAATATTATAAGTTTGAGATATTCGAATATCGGTCAACATAGTAAACCTTGGATTAGCAACTATTTTTAGACTTTGATTTTCATTTATCAACTATTTTTTTAAAAGAAAAGTTAAACCATGATAGAAGAATATTTATAAATATTTGTATACCCCATCGGCAAATATATTAGAATTTGTCAATTCATATCAACTAACATAGATGCTGAAAACTGACACAATCTGAGATTTAAGCTAAGATGAAAGTCTTAGTGCAAACTCAGTCTTTGTGTGATTCTATAAGGTTTGGCATCTTAATCCATTGGATTTTGGTAGGGATAACAATAGGTTAGGCTGGCTAAAAATTCTCAATCTATACCTAAATCATCTATATTCAAGTTTAAAGAAAACAATCCATATCTAACCCTTTTATTTTTAATGGACTTATAGTCACCCTACCCACCCAAATAGAAATTCACTCGTCAATTATATATTTCAAAAAATGAAATGAAAATAGGATCAATTGTTAAAAATTTAGGATTGGATATCCTAACAAAGTGAAAGATTGAGGAGAAAAATTAAAGTGTTGAATAAAATAGATAAATTCTACAAAATGTTATTTCTTTCACCTTTTTTCAAATAGATCTTATATATATCTTTTTAATATTAATTTTGAAGTCTTCCTAATAATTTGGAACAATCCTTAACTACGCCACTTCTTGGAGGTAGAGGATGGCTCTTAAGGTTTTATGCAACCCATGGTGACCCAATTGGGTTGCAGGGCCTAATTAAGGAGGTGGGATTTTGATAATTTTATGTGTAGTGTCTCTTGTCCTCCAAAAATCTAAAATTGTGGTGATTTGTTGATTATATTAAGACTTAAGTTTATCACATCATTGCACTATGTAAAAGTGGCATCTTCTCAAACTTATCAATCTCATAATAGCCCTATTAGTTCTCTCTCTTAGGGATACAAAACATGCTAAGCTCTTATAGGAAAGGATCCTAAAGTTGATGAACTTTGAGGAGTCCAACGAGAGAGCTCTTCTTGAGCTGGGATCTCCCAACTTTTCAATTCCCCTAATAGAATTGATTAGATTTATTTCTTTTATTTGTGATATAAATCATACTTCTTTAAATAATGATCTCTTAGAGAGCTCTCGTGAAATTAGGATTTCCGTTTTATCCATATAAAGGAGTCCCAAACCCTTCAAAATGTTGACCATAACAAACATAAATTTATCTAGATTAAAAATATAGTATATTAAATAAATCCTTGCTCAACTAAATAACTTAAATGAACTTGGGGAGAACCTTTGTTCACCTATCCCTCGGGAATCATTCACTTAAGCGGCTCTTCTCAAACAACAAAATTTAAAAAGAATTCTATTACTAGCCTCCACGTAGAGCCGATCATGAGCTTTAGGCCTAAATTTTATTTATTTTAAATCGAGCTTTGGCCGTAAAATTTGGCCCTTTTGAGTTCCCATTTTAGGGAGGACAATCAAAAAAAAAAAAAAAAAAAAAAAAAAAAAAAACTTGTATGTCCATTCCAAACTAAAAATTTTATGGCTTTACTAAGTGCCAAATCAAAAATCCCCACCTGGACATCAAGATAAACCAAGGCATCAAATCTCACATCCGACGGTCAGCCCTTCTCGACTAAACAACTTCGGCGGCACACTGGAAACACAAACGGTAGACTCCCTTGTAAATTATTTTCCAAACGAGGGGCTTCCTATAAAATCTGTTCGTTTCCAAACTGCCGAAACCGCCTCTTCCCTCCCTCCACTGCGGATCCACGTCCGCGGGATTCTCGGACATTTTAATTCACAACCGACTAGATGTTCGACAGGTACAGATTCAGAATTCGTGTTTCAGGAAATTATGTTATCTACGGAAATCACGATTCTTGATGTCCTCCGTGTATTGATCTCACTCTGATAAGGAAATAAGTTTTTCCGCTTTGAAGCCTACCCAAAGCGTACCACCATTGTAACTCTTCCATTGAAACTGGGAAACCCCGTTCTTGAACCCGTATTAGAACGAAACCCCTCTCGCCTTCTCTTCTCCCCATCTTTCGTGCTCTCGTTCCTTCGCGCTCTCTCATGGGTTCGGTTGTGGAGGCGGACGAGGCGGCGGAGAGGTCCTTCGGAACGGCGGTGCCGCCGGCCGCGGCGGAGATGATCCATCTCACCATGAGCGAAACAGAGCCCAACGCCCGCGACGACGGCGATAAGGGCCTCGGGAAGAGGGCTAGAGCTTTCGGGGAGGGAGTTGTGATGAAGCGGCCCAAGTTGGAAGCGGAGGACAGCCCTACGGACGTGCTGACACTCGGTTTCCTTGACCCCTTCACGCCGGAGATGCCGCCTCTGGCGACGATAGCGCCTGCTCTGGCGCCGATCCTTATGCCCATGCCGATGTCTTTTGCATTGCCGGAGCCGTCGGTGGTACGGGTTTGCCGGAATTTCTGGAATGCAGGGGAGTACGAGGGACTGCCGATGGACGATTCGACTTCCTTTTCTGGTATTTTTGATTTCCTTCTTTTTTCTTTGATGTTTTGTTTTTTGTTTGATGCTATAATTTCTAGTGGAATTAGATTATTAGTGTCTTGCTCTGATGTGCAATGTTGGAGGATTATTGGCGTTTCATTGGATGCTATAAATACTAATTTTGTGGGTGAAAGTCTTTAGCAACACAAAGATAGTTTTATCGGAAAGAAAACCAGGGCGCATTATGATGTGGATGATCCAGAATTATTATTATAATTAACTTACAAAATTGCAACTCTGGTAAGGATCACGGGTGATTGTAACATTTAATATCTCTCAATACAAATCATTGGGATTTTCATTATCATGTGTTTTGAGTGTTACCACCAAACATTAGTTCAGATCACGGTATGCCATACCGCCCGGTATGGGGTGTACCATATTTGGAGAAAACTAGTACAAAACTTAGCTTCAAGTCGGTACAAGCTCCGTACCACCCTGTATTGAGGTATAGCAAAGTGCGTACCAGCTTGTACTAAGGCGTACTGACCTGCATCGAGGTGTATCGAGACAAAAACTAAGAAAAATAGATAGAAAACTATTTCGATACAGGATTGTACTATACCGTACCATACCGAATCAATAAGGTACTGATGCGGTACTTGGTACCGAGATTGCGGACCTTGGTTCGAATGGTATTATCCCCTGCAAGGGGCAGGGGTACGAGGTCGAAGAACGTAAACCTTCCTTTGGAGCCCTTGTTTCTCAAGAAAGAATTAAGCTTGGTCTGCCCAGGACTTACGTATCGCCCAGGAGAAGGGCTAGTCAAGGATATAGGGTATGGTGTTGGGTTAGAACCCCTCACCATTCTTTAAAAACAAAAGTGCTATTGATTCAGTTTTGTTTGGGGTAAGCATCTGATGATTTTAATAAGGATTGAAGGTGGTTGTAGAGTGAAAAAAAAAGTGGCTAAGGTATGCTGTCAGTGCCACCTTATTACTGTGTTGGTACGCCTGGTACGGAGGCCAATTTGGCATACCGAGTGTTGGTATGTCCCCTGTACCACATATGGATACTGAAGCAGTATGGTACGGTACATCTGTACCATCTGATTTGGTACGGTATGACACACCTTAAATGTGGCTTCTATATGTTATTTTATTACTATGCATAAGTGACTTTCTCGATAATGTAACCATGACTATGACCTTAACCATCAAGCCTTGTACCAACTATATTGAGTTGATTTTATGGATCCTCATTCACCAAACAATCCTATTTAGGGTTATATCTGGTGTTACTTATGGATAAATGGGTTACTTGATAATGTATGATTGATAGTTTTTAGATATCTTTGAACTGAATATGTAGTAAGATAGTTTTGCAGTCCTGTTTGTCTTTTTTTAAACATATTAATTGGTCAGAAAGCTTAAAGTCAATGATTTATTTTGGCAGTTGGTATTGATCATGTGAGGGTTCACCCCAAGTTTCTACACTCAAATGCTACAAGTCATAAATGGGCTCTTGGAGGTAACACTTAACTAGTACAACCTATCTTGAATTTGTTTTGCTCTATATTGATATGCCTTTCTGTATTTATAGCTAGAGACTATATCTGTTGCATATATATTTCTTAATGACGTATGCATGCTATTCTGTACTGAAAAGTTGTTTGGCTTTTAGCTAGTATGTATATTTACTTTTCATAGCTATATGTAGCATACCTATCAAGAATTTTTTTACTTGATATTGATATGTTGCATTTACTCTTTCAAGGGTGGCTGTGTAGTATACGTATCAGTTTTTTTTTTTTTTTAATTTATATCTATATGTAGCATACCTATCAATTTTTTTTTATTCTTTTAAGGTTGGTTGCTTCTAGGAAAACCTCCTGGCTGTTTCTGCATCCTTACCTTCTTTATCACTGAGCAGTCATTTAGGAGCCTTATTTGGTGACCCGGGCTGTTTCTCTCTCGATGATGAAGTTTATCCCCCATCGTCTTACTAGCCGACCTTGACCCTTACTATTTTGGGATTATATCTAGTATTCAGAGTTCGCCTCAATTTGGTACTACTCTCGTGGCCCACACCAAAATAGTGTTTTATCCTTAGATGTCCAATCAACTGCTGCACCTCAATGCATTTTGGGAAGAGCCAGTTAGCTTTGGGTTTGAGTAGCATTTCACCTCTAACCACAACTAATCCACTGATTCTTCTACATTAGCCAGTTTGGATTTTCAGTTAGTTTTGCCCAATCTTCATCCTGGTCATGGATGAACACCTAGGTTCGGGTCCATAAGTAGTGACAATTGCCCTATGAAGATTAGCTTTTGTTATAGCTCTAGTAGGTTCCCTTAACCAAGCCACTGCCTATGAGTTGCCGGCTCATTCTTCAATAGGCATGCGATTAAAAATCATATTCTCCTCCCACTCCTTGGGAGCTCACGGTTTCATATGTTATTTCACTCCCTAATGGTGTTCTTTTTACCTTTCCTTCATGGTACTATTTCGCTATAAGTCACCTAGGAGCATTTAGCCTTAGAAGGTGGTCCATGCTGATTCACATAGGATTCCACATGCCCTATGCTACTCGGGTCAGAGCATAAGCTAGTGATGCTTTCAGCTGTCGGACTTTCGTCATCTAGGGTGCAACATTCCACCGCTTCACCTAGCAGCACGACACTTGCTTGCTCTCCCACAACCTTGTTTTCACGATTTGGGTTGCTCTTGTTTGGCTCGCCGCTACTACAGGATTACATACACACATATACATATACATGTACATAAATACATACATACATACATACATGCACACATACATACATATATTTGGCTCTCCAATCGTCCGATTGGTGTGCATCTTGAAGCCACCAAATTGCTATTAACGGGTCTGAATCATTAAGAAAGAAAGAGAAGCATTAATTAATGGGACAGGATATGCCGCCCACTCTTGCAGCCATCTTTCAGGATGCGTTCTGCCCATGTGCTCTCTCTCTACCCCTCTCTCCTCCACCTTATAGAATTAAACACCAAGGTGTCTAAGATAAACACTAACCCCATAACGATAAACACCTAGTCTATGAGAATAAATACAAACCTTGCAAAAATAAATAGAAAAAGATTTAGCCACTATTGTCCAGATGAGGGATGCCTCGTAGTAAACAACAACAAAGGAGGATAAACAGAAAGTTTGGAGACAGTAAATATTAAGTGCTTGAAAATAAACACTGACCTACTGGAAGTAGACACTGACTTTGTAGAAATAAACACTAAGGTGACCATGATAAACACTAACCACCAGATGGTAAATCTAGTCTATGGAATAAATACAAACATGCAGAAATTAAAAGAAAAAGATCTAGCATAGGGAGGGGGGAGAGAGAGAACCACAACACGTAGATGGGGTGTTTCTTGAGGGATGGGCATGGGCGTGGGTGGCATGTCATGTCCCAACACATTAAGGCATGAGTACTGTACTGAGAGAGGAGGAAAAGGCATAAGCAAGGTACACCATATCGGTACCGAGCTCCATACTAGTGTCATGCTATCAATGTGTTGGTACGGTACGATATAGAGCCGGTTCGGCATACGGAGTGTCAGTATGCCTCCCATACTGTGTATCGGTACCGAACTGGTACGACACGATATGCCACGTACTGTCTGGTTCGGTACTGTATGGCATACCATGGGCATGAATGCTGTCCCATCCTATTAATGCTGTCTTTTTTTTTTTGCTTTTTTAGATGTTACAGTGAGTGCCTGCTATTAACCACTGCTTTCTAGAGTTCAAGATGCATGTTGATCTAACAGCAGGAGAGACGACTGTAACTGGAAGCCTGAAAGAGAGTGTAGCCAAGCCTATATCTCTCCCTCCTTCTATATGTACATACATGTATGCATACATATATACATACATGTATACATACATACATGCATATATACATACATATATACATACATATGTACATACGTATATACATACATGTATACATACCTGTATACATATATGCAGAACTATTCTCTTTCTCTCTCTCTCTCTATATATATATATCTTAATGATATACTGATAGCTGTTCATACTATATAATTGTTTGGCTTTTAGTTGGAATGTGTCTTTACTTTCGTAGCTATGTGTATTATATTTTTATGTTGGAAATTATGCACAGAAATCATGGAATGCAAACAATTAGATTGTCATACTCATTACCTTACTGAATTTTCTTCTTTTCTACCCCAACAGCATTGGCTGAGCTTTTGGACAATTCTTTGGATGAGGTACCTGAATTTAGTCAACTTCTTGAACCATACAATGGTGCATATGTACTTTTTCACTTTGTCTTCTGAATTATATGTTTTTACATTCAGGTTTGTAATGGAGCTACATTCGTGAATATAGATATGTTGGAGAATAGAAAAAGTGGAACTAAAATGTTGCTAGTTGAAGGTATGACGTTTTTCCCCTTTACCGCTTGAGATTAAATTTTGTAACTATCTCAAAAGTGCTCCATTGTCAGGTGATGCAATCTTCACTAAATTACTTCATATTTGAGGTGGTGGAATATTTTCATTTCGTTTTTGTTTGTGAACATGTATTGTTGTCGCCATGCTGTGAGCTTATCACCATATACTATCATTTATTCTAGTATCATGTGCTGGGAAAGTGCATGTGCCATTTACAAGGAGAGTATGTTGTTAAAGCTTGCTTTGTGCATAAATTCATCATTATGAACAAAAGATGGGTGCAGTATGGATGAGAGTGCTATATGTGGAGCTAGTATGGTAGACGAAACTTTTGGGTAGCAACTATAGAGGACAGATGCTTCAAACATGTGCATCTTAGGCCTCTGTTTTATGAGGGAGCTGAAGGTTTGGTTAAGACAAGTTTTAAGAGAAAAATCATATATGTGCAGAAAAATGATTTTGCAGATTTTTTATACCATGTTTTTCATGTAGTCAGTTATATGTATACAGATGATGGAGGTGGAATGGATCCAGATGGAATGCGGCAGTGCATGTCTTTGGGCTATTCATTGAAAAGCAAATCAGCAAATACTATTGGACAATGTGAGTCTTATTACTAGCACAAAAAATGTATTCTTTTGTTTTTGTTAGAAGATTTTGTGGTAAAAATATTATTCCTTTCATTCTTTTTTTGTGTTATGATTTTTTAGATGGAAACGGCTTTAAGACAAGTACTATGAGGCTAGGGGCTGACGTCATTGTCTTCTCTCGTAGTTGTGGAAAACATGGGCAAAGGTTGTTTTCTTACTCAAACATTATTTGTTACATAATATCTACCTCTTTTGCCACTTTACCAAATTATCTGTTTTAGCTTGTACAAAAGCCTACACTGCATTGATTTGGAGGTGTATGTATTTAGGTTTTATATCCTTCTATGTTTTAAGAATTTCTTATTGCGTACTTGTTGTGAGGATCCATGCGGGCGTGTATTTAGTCCCACATTGGTTATTTGTTGGATAGATCTTGGGTACTTATACAGGATCAAGGAATCCAAATAATACTTTCTGGCTAGCCATTTTGGGTGAGGTCTAGGGTTGTTACAAAATGGTATCAGAACGAATCCGGCCTATAACCTATATGGACTAGGGGACACTAATTGAGGCTGACCATGGGCCGATCGTGGTACTTGTGATTAGATTTGAGTGGCTTTGAGCCTTTAGCCTGACGAGAACATCAGGGCTTAAACGAGGGGGAGTATGTGAGGATCCATGCGGGTGTGTGTTTAGTCCTACATCGGTTATTCGCTGGGTAGACCTTGGGTACTTATACATGATCAAGGAACCCAAATAATACTTTTCGGCTCGCCATAAGGTCCTGGGTTGTTACACCTGTACCCAAGTGTCATACCCATATCCATCTCTCTATGGTGGGAGTTTTGTACGTTGAAGTAAATCAAGGAGTTTTGATACCATAAACAAAAGCACTTTTTATAGTTGTGTAAATTAAATTGAAGTGAAATCACATTAGCATTAACTAATGTTAGGCTGTTATTTTGCCCATACAAATGGTAAATTAAGACCCATTCCAGGATTTGAGGCCTAGTGCCTATTGGATAAATGAAGGTAATGCTCACCTACCCTAATGTGATGTCCACTTTGACAAGTTCAGCTCCTAGCAAGCTTAAGTTCAAACTCAAGTCCAAGATTTAGCTTAGGCTTGCAAGTTCCTTAATTTAGTATCGTGTTCGTGTCTCATGAAATCTATGTTGACTTTCACTTAAGCTATCAAAGAGTTTCGAGATATCAATCTCTTCAAAGCTTTCTCTCAAACTCCTGTAAAGAGTGTTGACTGTCCCCAAACATGTATCGAGTTGGCTGTCTAAGGCTGCTTATGTGTCATAGATGTAACATAAAGTAGTTAGGGGCTGTCACATTAGGGTTCACGATCTTTTAATTCTACATGTACAGCGATCTTACAAGTGCTTGTTTGCTCATATGTGCTGTGCAATGCTTGCCCATATGTACATGTGTACATCCATGTGCAAGTTTCACTTTCAACAAAGCATATGAGCATGCTCCTCAAGCTTGAGATCCTAGTTTTGCAAATGACAATCATGACTGCTTGATTTATTCCTATCCAATTATTGAACTGATGTTAGACTGAGCTGCATAGGGTCCCACCAAGGCTTCTTCTTGGATAGCCAAGGTGGTCTGGGCCAAATCATGCCATCCTGGGCTGCAGCGAGGGAAAATATTGGGTGTGCTTTGGTGCAACTCAAGTAGGCATCTCAGTGGCATATGAATTGCAAGGTGCACCATAGAACCACTTATTGTGTCCTTGGCCCTTGGTTTGCCAGTGTGCATGTTGATTGACAGGCTGAAACTATGTAGATTCAGTGGAAGCACCAATGAAAGCCATTTCTTTTAATAACGTTTTGACTGAAATGCTATTTTCCTATATTGTTCTATGAAGTACTCACACTTGTCGTCTCACGTGCTTTTGAGTTGCTGTCAACCTTCACTCTTCCTATTTTCATTGAGCACTCACCAAGAAAAGCCATTTTTTTGCAATAAGGTTTTGACTGAAATGCTATTGTCCTATGTTGTTCTATGAGCACTCACGCTTGTCCTTTCATGTGCTTTTGAGTTGTGGTTAACCTTTGCTCTTCCTATGTTCATTGAGCACTCTACTGTATTTCTGTGATAAATATAAGAGATGACCATGATCAATTAGGTGAACTCATAAAGGATACAAGTAAAACCGTTGTGCTACATGTGATTGATTATTAAGGCACAAAACCAGTACAAGTCATCACTATTTTTATGATCTCCTAAAGGGTCAAAGGAAGCTCTCCTATTCATAAGTAAATGAAGGTGCATTAAGACATCAGGGTAAAGTATGTACGTTATTTGGTGCATCATGTTATCAATATATATAAACAAGTATAACAAGTGTTCAGTTGGTTGGTTATTTTAGCTTATTTGTTGTTTGAAACCTTCGTCTTTGGATTATGTTAATGCGTTGTGTTTCAGTCTGATGTATCTCACATTTCTATCAAAAAACTTATTCACAAGGCATGGTTCATCATGCCAGATAGTGTCTTCTAGTATCGGGCGTACCATATCATACTGTTAGCAAACTAACACTTGGTACAAGGGGCATACCAAGTACTGAGTGTTGGTACTACAAGCCGACCTTATTGACGCTGTACCAGCATGGTTCCGGTACAAGTACCAACTAGTATTGTGAATGATGCAATTAATCTATAACATATGGCTTGTGAACATTGCTATTGAGACTTTGCTAAAAAAAAGAAATCTCAGCCATTTCACCTCTATAACAATACCGCTAGAGCTATAAAAAAACAATTTTGCTGTTGATTTAGTTAAACAAGTCTTCTTTTTCTATTTTGAGAAGACGATGCATCTTCCAGGGGTGGACATAGCTATTCACTATATTTGATCAAAATCATCATTTGTATTAGCATAATTATAACTACCAAGTGCAGGTTGATAGTGCCCTTCATATTCCTTATTGATCCTCCAACTATCCTCCTAGTGAACATGCTTTAGATTGCTTGGCTATAGGCTCAACATTTTTTCTTCATTATATCTGGTCTTGCAATGTTTTGCTTACATCAGGCTTTGAATAAACTTGCTGTACTCAATTTGATTCTTTCACGGTCCAGCATTGTCTCTTAATTTATCTTTAGAGTAAAAGGGATTGCTTGATGTGTCATGGTCTATAGTCTACCCTAAACCCAAATATCCATGCAAGTTGGGTTTCTAAGACTCATAATTACTACAAAGTTGGAATTAGAAATGACAATAATTGCAATGTCGTATTGGGCATATCGTACCGTATCAATATTGAATCGATATTCAATACAAGTGGCGTACCAAGGTTTCAGCACCAAGATTGCAAACCTTGATTGCATGTGTATTTTAGTCCATGGGATATAAAAACCTGAATGCCTTTTTTCACATTTTATAGTTGTATCATAGATAAGTAATAGATAGTTTTGACAAGTTTTTAATTGGTAATACGTGGACATCTCCTACTTCCCTAGGTAAGAGAGAGTTGTATGGAAAGAATTAAGGTGAAAACCTAATATGGTTTGGCATGCAAAGTGTGACCAAATTTGGAGTTTGATTTGTAAGTATCTTGAATATACTAAAATATCTTGTTGCTGAATTTAAAATGTCTTGTTGTATGACTCGATCATGATCAGACTTTTCAATGTATGCTGATTTGGTGCAAGGTTTTCAATCTTGATAACAGACCCCATATCGAGTGTCTTTACACCCCACTGAGTGTCGGTGTAGTACATACGTTGGTACCAACACTCAATATAGGGACACACTGAGTCTCGTTACCCTACCGGTAAGCTATGATACATCCAAGATTGCAAAGCTTGGTTTGATGTGATGTAGGGTTACATGATTGAACGAAATAAATACCAATTACTATGAATTGCATGCTTAGGCCTCAAAAAATTCATTATGAGCATCATTTCTTCTCATGGACGATTTCTTGTGTCTCGTTATTATGTTTGAATTTTAGCTTATTCACCGATGAATTTTGATGATTCTCATCAGTTATAGCACCTTATAATTCAAAATCATTCTATTACTGATTATACTGGTTTTTTTTTGTGGGTCCCTTTAGTAATTTTTCTCTTCTTCTCTTGACTAAGTGCTCATATTATCTGAGAGACTTGGCTTCATCTCTTACCAGATTTGACAGATGTTTCCTCTTTTTTGTTATTTTAAAATTTTAAATTGATGTTAGTCTACTTTGTTCTAGTGATATCAAATTATTGTGATGTGGTCCTTGATTCTCTTTATCTTTCAATAAGAATTAACTAACATATTTCAGTTTTTGTTTCCTAGGGCCACACAGAGCATTGGAATGTTGTCCTACACATTTTTGAGGACCACAGGGAAAGAAGATATCGTAGTTCCTATTGTAAGCATATTGGAAGATCCTTAAATTATTATCAATTATTTTGAAATTACTGATAGAGTAACTTATGTAAAATTCTCATTCTGCCAATATCTAAGATGCTTATTTGCAGTGGATACCCACTCATTAATGTTTAATATGACTGTGCATATACAGTCTCTCAAATGTAACATGGGTTGCAGTTGATTTGCAACACTTCTACAACTTTACATTTCCCTCGCATATTCACTGTGGAATCTTTTTGGGAAACTAACCTCATTCATTTTTTTCCAAGATGTGGAGTCACTTGCAATGTTCAGAAAAATTGCTGTAAAATATATGCATGCATATAGTATATGAGTGCATTCATGTGATAAGTGCCGGAAACAATTTTAAATTATTTTCCGATGTTCTTTTCAGTTTGGCAAGTAAAGTGTGAGCATTGACTTGCTCGGTTTGAAGCAGAGAGTGGCTTTTAGCTTTTCTCTGGACAGCCTATGCAGTTGTGATGTCAAAACAACCATAATAAGCATTTTGTTTGAAACTTTTACAAAAATGAGATAATATAGCTTCATTTTAGAAATCAAGACTTTGTATTCTCTTGAGAATATTTTGTGTCTGGATAATCATGCATCAAACTCATTATATGGCGTAGCTCCCTTAAAGCTAGATATTGTATTTTATGCTTGATGCCTATTGTTGCATATTCCATGAAGTGTCCTTGTTATCTAGGTCATATTGAATCTTTCAGATATAATATGTATTTCTTAGGTACTTGGCTGTCAGTTATTTTTGTGGAAATATATATTCTGCAAGTTTTTTACTTTGTCAGGAGTTGCATCCCTGAGGGCTAACCTCATCGTATTTTGGGTCTGTAATTTTGATACACTTTTATCAGGTCTTGAGATGGAATGGATTAGACTAGAATGGAATGGCAGCCCCTATTTCCAGGCACTCCTTAGTTTGGTCTGGTCCATTTTAATGGGATCCAAATTTGTCAGAGTTTTACAGAAACTAGTCTCTTAAATTGACTGGCATTTAGACTAGGGTATAGAACTGGGTAAGCTATATAAGTGTCATAGCCAGTTTCCTTTTGCAACCTTTATATATGAACATCAATGTCTGGGACTCTGGATTAATGGTTTACATTTACGGTTGGTAAATTTTGTTGTTCATGTCATTGTCAATTTGTTAAGAGGCTTAATTGTCATGCATTTTTGTTTCTTGCAGATTGATTATGAGAAAGAAGGGGAAGCTTGGAGTAAGATGAAGCGGTGTTCTTCAGTTTGGAACAATAATTTAGAAACTATTATACAGTGGTCTCCATATTTCAGTGAAGCTGATCTTCTTCAACAGGTGAATCTCCCTTCTCATACTACAACCACATCTTTAACACTCTTTTCACTATTACATCTACATGCTTCCTCAAAATATTCTTGGGAAGGATGGAGAATAAATATTCTTGCTCATCTAAGTGCTTCAGGGGCTTTATAATCATTCAGTTAGCTATCTTCTTGGGAAGGATGGAGAATAAGTAACTGTAGTTCCATTTTTCTTCCTCTCCCTCAAAATAAAAGTTTATAGATAATGAGCTTATTTAAAAGCTTCACCTTTTGAAATAAAAAATCTAACCCCTCCAACCAGTGCCAAAAGAAAAAGGTGTGTGAAGTGAACCTTGATGCACAGTGGTTCAGATTATTTATAACAACAATAAGGGATAAAAAGAGGGGAGAAAAAGAAGGCAATGGAGAATGGACAATAATGATGGATGTACCTCCACTTGAGTATACTGCCGGATCTATGGGTTCATGAGGTGGTGCAGCCTATCTGTTTTTCGTTTTAGTATTTACTGGTTAGGACTGAAATGTGACAAATATTAGATTTATTCTTCCATTTTGGATGAGATTTCAGTCCCCATTAGAACATATGAATGTTAATTCGTATCTTTTGATGATTATTATAGACAGGTGTATCCAAGTTGAGTGGTGTACTTTCTGTATAGTTCTTGTATGGGTAATTCAGATGCTAGCAACTAATATAATTATCTTTGAGCTCAATCCTTTTTGTGCTATCTCTTTTGCATTTTTTTAGCATTAACATGAAATTGAAATGTGTCAAACTTAAATAACTATTTTTATTAATGCCACTCTTGCAGTTTAGTTCAATGTCCGATCAGGGAACACGAATAGTTATATACAATCTATGGGAGGATGACCAAGGAGAGCTGGAACTTGATTTTGGTGCTGATATTCACGTGAGTCTTATCTTGTCACTGCACTTGTTATGCTGAATCTTCATCTCTTCTCATTGGACTTTGAAATGAATAGGAGCTGACTAGCTCTGTTGTTATATGCTAAAGTATAATCAAGTTTTTTGATCTGATGTCTGCTTTGAGAGCTGGATAGCTCCATTTGTTGCATGTATCATCGGTTATTTGGTTGTCTTCTCTTTTTTTCACTCCAATTAGTAACTACTAACTAGTGTTTTTCAATGATGGCAGGATATCCAGATTAGAGGTGTTAACCGAGATGAGAAAAAGATAGAAATGTTCAAGAAATTCCCTAATTCCAGACATTTCCTGACATATCGGCATTCACTAAGGGTATTGTGTACTTTTTTTTTCCAACCTTCTTAACACAAACGCCATCACCTTGCTCTTTAGCAAATTAAAATATTTTTATAAAATCTGTGCATCTATCTTCATACATGTACCATCAATTGTAAAAATTTTAATAATTCCTGCTACTTTTTTCCTATCTAGCCTTTCCCTTAAGCCTTTGTTTCGGATATTTGCTTCTTTTTTGTCATGTTAAACGAAGACCTCTGTTTAAACATTTTTTTCCTTCCTCATTCGTCATTGAGCCAAAGGCTACAATGGTAATATTCACCTACTAGTTAATGTCTTCACAATGATGTGGAGAACTTTATCTGTTTGCGTTACCTTATTTGACTTTTTGTCTTAATTTCTGTTAATAAATATCGCATAAATATCACTCACAGTGGGATGCAAATTATTGTTGCAATTCGTCTAGTGCAATCAGGATTCTGAAGTGCCGTAGCAGTGTACTATCTGTCTATATTTACATGTGTGTGTATATATATATATGTATATGTGTATGTATGTATCTTCAATGTATCTGTATACTCTATGTAGTTCTTACCTGGATTGTCTTTTCTCTTTGAAGGAACAGAAAAAAGGTTTCCTTGCATGTTTTCTTCTTTATCATAAAATATTTATTTTGTATATAAGTGACCTATATCTCTGCACTGGTACTTTATGGATGCCACCAGCTTAAAGTAGCACTTTCTGTGCATCCCTTTTAGTGCATCTAACATTGCCAACATGTTTGTGCACCAAATAAAACTAAAAGCAAGACTGCAAATAATACTAGAAGAAAAATAGCTCCAAACAAATGATCAGATGTGCCAAAACCTCATAATGTCGCTACACATACTGATATGCTTGATTATGAAGATAAGCTTCTGGATCTAAAGTTCCTAAATAGGTTGAAAGAACCCTATGCAAAACAATGAAAAATAAGAGAGAAATGTCTTTCTTTAATCTGATTAAGGTTTGACTTGGCATGTATAGCCCTAGCTTCCCCCTTATGACAGCCTGTTCAATCCTCTTTATGTAGCATATTGAGCTTGGTTTAACCCTACTCTTTGATAATTGGAGAAAAGATTAAATTAGCAAGAATGGTAATCCAGGTTCTGCTGTGCATTAGGTGAAGGATCTTGAGGGGTCTAAATTTTAACTTACAAGCATAATAAAGTGATAATAATGCACTTGTATGAGCTAGAGAGGAGGAAGAATATGGTTTGTTAGTACCAAAGGTGTCACTAGTCCAAGGTACGCTCGGTACCGTGTACCGACGTACCGATAGGCTCCTTCTCAATTTTTTTCACGCCTTTGTCTTCTTTTCCTCCTCCTTCGTCTCTGCCTTTTCTTTCACCTTGTTTCTGCCTTTGGCTGATGCATCATTCGGCTTTTATAGCCGAACGCATGCATTGTGGCAGCCACGCTGGACGCAGCGCCTGCCGGCCCTGCCTTCTTCTTTCGGCCAGCGCTGTGGCACTTTTGAAAGTGCCACAGCATATAGCACTTAAAAGTGCCACCATTTTCTCTTCGTTGTGGCACTTTTGAAGGTGCCACAGCACGTGGCAGGATGGCACTCTTCCGAAAATGGCACTGTGGCACTTTTGAAAGTGCCACAGCGCTCAAAAGTGCCACTTTTTGGCGCTGTGGCACTTTTGAATGTGCCACAGCGCTCAAAAGTGCCACTTTTTGGCGCTGTGGTACTTCAGCGCGTGGCTACAGCCACGCGCTGTCCTCCCCTCCCCCTACCGGTGTGAATCGAGCGGTTCGCACCGGTATGAGGATGTACTGGTGCCGGTTTGCATCGGTACGAGCCTTGAACCGATTGGTTCCGACCCAATCGGGTCGGAACCAATTTCCACCTTTGTACTGGACCGGTGCCGATACAGGTTGGTTCAGCAGACCTTGGGTGTCTACTTTCTGAACTTTGGTGTTCCATAGTTTATTCATTCCTAGAACAAGATTACATCTTATAACAACCTTATCATGAATTTATGGTATTCACCTGTTCATCGTTCTGATGTGAAAGGGCATTCTCATCTAATTCAATGTTTCGCCACCATTTGCAGAGTTATGCATCGATTCTTTATCTCAGAATTCCACCTAGTTTCAGAATGATCCTACGTGGTAAGGAAGTTGAACACCACAATCTTGTGGATGATATGCTGCTAAAGCATGAAGTCGTTTACAAGCCCCAACCAGTTGCCAATGGACTTCTGAAGGATTCAAATGTAATCCATCTTTGACTTTTTTGCCCTTCATCTACTTGAATTGCTTTGGCAATTGCTAATGGTTGTCAATTTGACTGGCTATCCTCTTTCAATTAGATGGTTGCTGTTGTGACGGTTGGTTTTGTGAAGGATGCAAAAGATCATATTGATGTTCAAGGATTTAATGTCTATCACAAGAATCGGCTGATAAAGGTGTGTTTTGTTATTCTTCTTTTGCTGATATAGAGACTGTCGAGGTATTTTCCTTTTCATGGTCCATTGAATTTAGAAGAAAAAGTAGATGTCAAAACCACAAAGTGGAGGCATCACGTCTTCAAAGATCAGTTTCATTAAGCCAAGACAGAGTGGAGCAAGTTTTTTGGGGGTTATTTTCAGTGTTTTGGCTGAAACACTGATCTTGGTTTAATTGTCTAGCTTGTTGTTTCGTAACCTTGAGGTTATTAAGTAGATACTTCTCGGCAAAAAGGAAATAGTGATTCTCTTAGCAATATAGAATTTGATGTCATCAAGAATTTTCCCCTGTCAATCATCATTTTCTTTTGCACTAACTTTTGGTTTTGACGTCTTATCATGCACCTCTTCTGTTCTCTTATCAGCCTTTTTGGAGGGTCTGGAATGCTGCAGGAAGTGATGGACGTGGAGTAATAGGTACTTCATTTTCAACTATCTATTTTTCCATAACATTGGTATATGAATTTTTTTCTAAAACTTCCGTTACAGGTGTCTTGGAGGCAAATTTTGTTGAACCAGCTCACGACAAACAAGATTTTGAGCGCACAACTGTGCTATCAAGGCTTGAAGCACGTCTGGTTAAGTTTCAGAGAGAATACTGGTTTGTGCTTATATTTGTCACGATTTTGCCTTGAGGAGATTAATTATTATGGTGGTATTTCATAATAATAAGTTCTATCTAAAGTTTCAAACTGCCTTCAGGTCAAAAAACTGCCATCAAATTGGCTATGCTCCAAGGTGTAAAAAGAAACTTGTAAATGATTCAGAAGATAGGGGTATTAAAGCAATCCTTCTACATTATTGATATGAATACGCAGTTTATTTGGTGAATTTTTGACAATTTTCAATGCGAGCTATGCGAAAGATTCCTGTTGCACATCAAATACTTTTATATTTTTTGCGACTATGATGTCTGTATCTTTTTGACAGTGAGATCTCTGGAAGCTCCTTGTCAGCCATCATTTAGGCATTCGAGGAAGGAAACTTCTCCAAGCAAGGTGACACCTGAAGTCAGCAAATCAAAAAATTTTAAGCATCAAAATACCGAGAAGTTCTCTTTACCCTCAAACCACAATATGGGAAAAGCTGACACTCCACCTGTTGGATCAGAAAAACTGGAGAATTTGAGAAGTGTGAATGGACATGATTCTTTTATGAAAGAAAATGGATTAAATGGTGCTGAGAGGCTTGAAAATATGTTCCATTCTCCACAATCAATTTTTAATGGAATACCCCATGCTTTAGCTGATCTGAGTGATTCTGAGACTGAATACATATTTGATAGGAGATCTGAACATGAATTGGGTGGTTCAAAGGCATCTCCTCAGAAATCCTTCCAAAAATATACAAAGGTGATACCTATGACCTTAATCGAATTGTTGATCATTTTCAACTTCATATTCATGCGCATTTTGATGAAATAAAACTTTACAGTATGCTTCATAAGAAATTGTGTCAGATTGTAAATGTGACCAAAGACTAATCATTATTTCTATCTTTTGTGTGTTTATTCTCCGTCAATTGAAGGATATTGTTTCTTTCCGACCTTGTCTTGATTCTACTGTTCAGTATCATATTCAATCTTATATTTTCCTAATTATTGTGAATTTGATGTTATCTTTGGTATGAACTATGAGCTGGATGTACAAAATAGATCAAACCTTTATATGGCTTGAATTATATTCCGATAAAAGATGTAGGATCCCAACCTGAACACAACTAATAATAATGATTCTGTATGAATTCATTCTTGTAAATTGACATTGAAAGCTGTCAAATTTACTGATATTTTTCAATAGCATAATTGTAAGAGTTAAAATGTAATATCATTGGGGGAAACAATGACAAGCAATAATATATGCATTGAACTCATTCAAGCTACATCCAATCATTAATTCTATGGGTATCAAATCTTTTTTGCTCCAGAAAAGCAGCCAAGAACATGAGAGTGTAGTTCAACCATTATTTTAGGCCTCGTTTGGGATTGCTTTTGATAGTAGAGCTTTTGAAAGTAGAGCTTTTAAAAGTAGAGCTTTGGCTAGTAGAGCTTTAAAAAAAAAGTTATTTGTTGCGTGGTAATTACATTCTTAAAGTGTTGTGTTTGGTAACCAAACTGAGAAAGTCCTTTTAGTGCGAAAAAATGACAATTAAGGATATTACATAGTATTGTACAGTATAGTATGATATAATGTGATATTACACATTATGACATATTAAAATATTGTTGCATGTTATAATATGTTATCATGTAATATAATATTGTAATATAATGTATCATAATATTATAATATAAATAATATAATATAATATAGTAATGCATTATTACATATTAAAATATTGTTACATAGTATAATATTATTATAATATAATGTAATATAATATAATATAGTATGGTATCAAAATATAGTAAGAAATGATATGATACGATATAATATAGCTACACATTGTTATATTATTATAATAATATAATGTAATAATACAATACAATAAAATATATTAGCATCTATATTTTGGTCGCTATGTAAATTTCATTAAACCAAACACAACTTCCTAACATCAGTTAAGTAGAGCTTTTGCGGAGAAGCTCCAAACACCACCAAATGGATCGAAAGTATTTTTGAAGGTCCAAGAAACACTTTTTAGCTCTCCAAAAGCATTCTAAATGGGGCCTTAATTGTTGTTTTATACTTATATTCTATAATATTTTGACAATTACAGGGTATAATTGGGTTTCTTACTGATTTATTGGGTTTGGTATGACAAGATCTGAATTTTTCTAATATTTGTTGCTTTACCTGTTTATTTGGAAATTGTTGTGGATACTGGTTATGTCAGCATGAGCAATGCTGTTTGGATCTTGGTGAAGACAATTTTCATACAAATCTGGTCTTGCAATCAAAATATTGGGTCTAGGAGTCTGACCTAACTAAATATGTACAATATATGGGTATGCATTGTGATAGAGTTTGATCTGCCCTGTGGCTGTGAAATTGTCTGTGATGATTATGTAATGTGCAAGAATTGCACTTTAAAAAGGTCAATTTCATTCTTATCCAATCGAGGAGATTCATTTCATTTCATAATACTGTCGAATTGGCAGGCAACTGATGCAATATGCAATGGACATGGGACTGGCTTCGAGGACACTAATCTTAGCATTGAGAAACTAACTCGTGAGAATGAGGCATTGAAGAAAAGGTGCATTATTTTCTATAATATATAACAAATTTGCTTGTCTTCTGGGCATGTTATTTACTGATTGATCTTATTCTCAAATATTATAGAATTAAGGAGATGGAGGACTTGTTAGATGAATTGCAATATGAGAGGGACAGAAATAAATCACTGACCAAGCAAGTAAGTGTCATGCTATTTCTCTCACTAAATTTTTGCTTCTTGCATTTGATATATGTAATCTGGAAGACTGATTAGTTGTAAGTAGCTTTACATTTTATCTTTCTGATGAAAATTTGATTTTATATAATATGTGACTAGATATGCTATTCAACAGAGCTGCAGTAAACTATTTTGCAAGTATTTTGCAGTTGCTTGAGTCTTGATGAGTTGGCTATACTAGATTTCTTTAATAATTTTCTTTTTTGTCATCAGTTGCTACTGGGCCTGCCTAGATGACTGGATAGTGGAGGAATTTGGTCATGACCTCCTGGACCACTTAGAAATTAGATCGCCTTTCATAATTTATAGTAGCATATGCTTATATCAGCGTTAGCATTAGTAATCATTAAAAAGTTGAGAATTACATATGTTGGCAACTAAGATAGCTACAGATAAGAGGTAATACATGATCTTTTAGAAGTAAAAGAAGGATGAATTATCCATGCATTGCCTAAATAATAGTGTTATAAGATAGAAGATGATCAATTGCTTCCCACTCTCCTCTATGTATGTCTTGGAGAAACGATGAGACAAATTTTGGCTTAAAATTGATGTGTAATTGCCTTGTTTAGGAGTGATAAGGATATTTGTTGGTAAAAGTGTGAAGGGATGAGGATATCTATTGGCAAATATGGGGAAGGATGTAGGGTTATGATAAGTGCTTGGGGGATAGCAGCACCTGTCACCCACTGAGGCATATAACTGAGGTCAAGTAAATACCCATAATTTCTAAAAGCCCAATTGGACCATTTATCTGGATGGTTGAACCTCTTAAAACCAGTCCAATTCAGCGGTTCACAAGTGGGATCTGAAGAAGGGGTTTTCTCTTCGCACAACCTGATTTATGTGGGTGTACTGATAAGTTTGCAGACTTGTGGTTAAAGCAGTCAATTCCTAGTTATGTTGGTGTTGAACTGAGGATTGATCCTGAACTTGCTACACTTCCAAGTTCCAATTGGTCATGGATGCCTTAACAAGAAGCTATCCAAAAGGATATGTAGTGTTAATTGATCAAATCAAGAGTTAATGTTGAAGTGGTGCTAGGGAAACTTTAGAACATAATGGACTACAGATAAGTTAAACTAATAAGAAGTACTTGAATGATTATCTATAAAACCCTAGAGAGATGATACAAGAGATTGTGATAGATGATGATGTCTTCACCATTATTAGAACATGTAAATTGAAGTTAAAAAGGCACAACCAGAGAGATGGATGGTTAACCATAGATGCACAGCTCAGAGGTTTGAATATCTATGTTGTATTGCATGCATTTGTTGGACCAGATGCATGTACAAAGAATGGATCTATCAGGGACGAGAAGTTGAATGCTTTGGTAGAACTTGGACTAGGAATTAGAATAAGGAAATAAGAGGAAGTCTAAAAGTTGCATGACATTGCAGAATAAAGATGTTATGGTCATACACAGTGAAAGATTTGATGGGGCCTCTATATAGAAGGGGTGCATGCATCAGCATTAGGGGGAGAGAACAGCAGAGTAGGGCCTAGTGAGACTTGATTGGAGATGGTGATGGAAGATTCTTGGAGCTCGTAGTTTAATTTTATTTGGGGGCCAATCCCTCCATTTTTTATGCAGATCCTGTTCATCGGAATCATCATTGCACGTTGCGATAACGATGATAGGAAGACCCTGTAAAGTCAGTAATGCGTTAAAGAAAGAGATCACTACGTTTCTTCTTTTTTCCTTTCAAGAATATATTAGACCAAGCCTAATCACCTTCATTAAGATAATGGAAGAAAGGATATAAGCTAAGAAAGCAAATGGTATATAAAAGAAAGAAATGGAGGAAAAGAGGAAGAAACTGTAACAACCCAGGACCTCATCCAAAAAAGCTAGTTGAAAGGTATTTTTTGAGTTTCTTGGTCTTGTATAAGTACCCAAGATCTCCTCAGTGAATAATCGATATGGGACTAAACACATACTCGCACGGATCCTTACATACTTTCCTCGTTTAAGCTCTGATGTCCTCGTCAGGCTAAGAGTTCAAATCTATTTAAATCTAATCATAAACACCATAATCGGTCCGTGGTCAGTCCCAATAGATTCGTGCTATAGTATCCTCTAGTCCACATAGGTAATAGACTAGGTCTACTCTGATACCGTTTGTAACAACCCAGGACCTCATCTAGAAAAGCTAATCAGAAGGTATTTTTTGAGTTCCTTGGTCCTGTATAAATACCCAAGATCTTCTCAGCGAATAACCGATATGGGACTAAACATACGCCTGCATGGATCCTTACAGAAACAGAAATAAATCTCTGTAGGGAAAGAAACCAAGATCAACAACCCAACAACCTTCCTCAAGAAGACCCTTAAAACCCTTACAAGTGGATGAAGCTTAAGAGTAGGTTTTACCCTTATAAGAGCTCATGTTGATTTTGAGATCAAGCCACAAGTGGCTGATAGTCAGTGCAAGAGAAAAAGAAATAAGGTAGTACTTTGAGCAATTGTACTAAAAGTTTTTTAGTGGTTTTGACTACATTTGTGGTTAGAGTTTCTCATCCACAAAAGTTTTATTTCCATCACACTATAAGTTGGGAGTTTCAACATTATAGGTTTTTCTTGTAGTAGCCAGCGGCCAGCCAAAAAAAATTGTTATAAATCAAGGTTTGCCGAACAAGTACTAGGGCTCATACCAGTCGATGACCAGTTCGCTACAGTACTAGTGTGTACCATACCGAGCTAAGCTGTGTTGGAGACGAAAGATTGAGAGAAGACTAACCCTAACCTTAGGATAACTAGGGGGAGAGAGAGAAGATAAAGGGGAGAAAGAGGAAGAAGAAGAGGGAGGGGGAGAGAGACGTATTAAGGGATCTACGTTGGTGTTGATTGAGGACTTGAAAACCATGCTGGATAGAGGGAGAGGGTGTCGGGTTCGATTGAGGGAGAGACCATCCAAACTGTTGATGTAAGGAGAGGGGATTGGTGCTGGTGTTGATAGACATAGATCGCCGAGAGGGAGAGATCGCCATGGGGAGAGAGAGATTGCCGGGAGAGAGAAGAATTGAGAGGGAGAGCCAGAGAGAAGTTGAGAGAGAGACCACTAGTTTATATGTATATATACTTATGTATGTATGTATACATGCTTGTATGCATGTTTATATATGTATGCATGTATGCGTGTATGTATGTATACTTATACAAGAGGATCAAATCGAATGGCCGATTACCAATCAGTCCGGTTCGGTACACTCCGAATTGAGCGATCCGGCACGGTTCGGCATCATTATATATAAACAGTATCAGCAAATTACTAAATGATTTCATATGAATGCTTTCTCTTTTTCCCGAATTAAGGGATTCTTCACTCAAAGCTTGCTAATAAATTGTATGCTTATATGCTTCAATGTACATAAGTACGTGCATGTTGAGTTAGAATAGAAACAGGGTGACAAGGTTGTATATTGATTCTATGATATATTTCCTAATGGTTTTCCTTTCTGAATAACCAGCTGGAAGCAGTACAAAATAAGCTAGAAGAGGCAAACAAGGAACAAGATGCTTTAACTGACATATTTCAAGATGAAAGAAATCGGAAAGACAAAGTTGAGGATAGCTTGAGGAAAGAATTAAAGGTCTTGTCTTGCGTCTCTCTTAATATGTGGTCTATTTTTCTTTAAATGTGATAATTTTTTCATAATTATAGATTTTGATCAGCTAATTGTCTTTTTTTATAGGCTGCTTTGGCTACCATACAAGATTTGTCAGAGAAGCTAAATTATAACAATAATGTCAAACTGGAAAATTAGGTTGCAGGTGAAGCTGAAGACTTTCTCCTTTATGACAACCATTATTTGTTCAAGACTCGATTATTGGCTTACCATTATCCAGCATTTCTAAATTCCCAGCAGTGATCACTAAATGATCAAAAAATAACGAGCAAGTGACTTCTGAAATGACTGGTGTTCCAACATGCTAATGATAATTCATGATTTTCTGAGGCTCCAAATTTTTGCAATTGAGAAGTGATCTGTACATGCTGCCTTTATTATCCGAGTATTTGAGATTAGTTTTGATCATAGATAGTTTGTACAGCTCCTAAAATTTTAACTGTGAACGTACGAGGATAGTTCAATTTGTTTTTGCCCATGTCCTTTTGTTCCCCTTTTGTTCTCTTACCTATATGAGTTCTTGTGCATGAGCAGGAAAAAAATGTTTAGGATATACTTATTTTATTAAAATAATTTAATTTATATTAAAATAATTATTTGATTTAAAGATTAGTGGCATCAATTACTTGCTAGTTATTTTTAGTGTGCTCTTGCGCAATTGTTTTTTATTTTTTCTAATATTAACTTTGCACACAAGGTTCGGCTCACCAGCTTCTTAAGGTCGTGATCAATACATGGACCGGGTTCAGCATCTTGCCCCAACTCTCTAGGCATTTATATGCCTTAGTTGGGTCCCAAAGTAGATCCCTTTCATGGACAAAAGCTCTTTGCTTTGGGCATCACCCCAAAGCAACATTATAAGGGCTTGAAGCCTTGAACCTTTAAAGCTGCCTTAAAGGAGGAAGTCATCAAAATAAATATTGGAGAGAGGTATTGGACTAGCCGGTAACAGACGACCCCAGAATTGAGAAAGGTATTGGACTGGTTTATCCAGCGGAAAATTCAGGACCTACATCCATCTAATGTGAACCACATACTTCCAATTAATTTATAGCTCTATGTTAATTTATATGCCCATAGGCACCTCTGAGAGAACAAACAGCCAGATGCAGAAAACATTTTTTTTCTGTCAATGTTGAAACTTCAAAAACTTTGTATGAATGGAACGAACTATTTCATAGTTGTGCACTCTTTTATGTCTATCAAACTGGTGCACAATAGTAATGAAAGGTGTACATCCAATGTTGGAGCAAATGGGGAAAAAATAGAAACCTTGAAAAGAGGATGGCTTCAAGGCATGTAGCCTTTCCCTAAGGCTTTTTTCTCTCCCACCAACCAGGTATGCAAGAGGAATATGTAATAAGACTTTAGAATATAATGAAGCCCAATGTTTGATCACGATTTTTGCACTAACGGGTCAAACCAATGAGCATTCGCCCGTGTCAAGAGAATTGAGTTGATTTGATAATAATGGTGTATTGTGTATTTTGATATAGAGGTTTAATTAGCTAGCATTTTCTCTCAGAAGCATGTATCTTTTCATCAAGCATATTCCTTCTCAAATATGACAGACAAACACTTCTTTCGACAAAAATATGTCAGAAATACGTTAGGACGTTGAATTATAAAATTGTGAACTAATTTATTTAAATTTTTCAGGAAAACTATTTGAAAGAAGACCCAGTTTCAAAATTCTGACGTTCGAAAAAAGACTTGAACTAGTCCCAGCTAACCAACCATCATAATGGTTGGTTAGTTGTGAATAAAAAAAATTGTTATGTTTTTATTATTTTGAAAATATCTAACAATTCCCCACCATTTTCAAAATAAGTTGATTTTATCATATCAACAATAATTCTGAAATCTTATGCATAAATAAAGATATCTTGCGGTTTGAATCTTCACTTAATGAGGATAAGTTCAAGCAAGTCAGAGTGGCATGGTAGACTAATCTTTGAACTAGCGATTCTATTGAACATATCTTCACACATAATATTCTTGCACCAATGAATGCTTGAATTAAGCTGACACTTTTATGGTCTACTATGTGGATCCTTTTTATGAGTGCTTTAAGAACTCACTTCATACTCACATAGATAGACTCTATCGAAAGTACCCCATAACTAAAGCACTTCAACATATTTCTATTATAGGTCTATTAAGAGTATTTAGCTCATCCTTCTCTTTATACATTATGGGACCCAAGAACTTTCACCTTGGGATGGTATTAAAATCAAATTATAGTGCTTGCAATCACTCTTGTGATGTACTTTGTCTCATTGAACTAAAGATTTGATGTTATATCAAGCATTGAGTTGAGGTTCCATCATTGGTGATCATGAAAAATGGGCCTAAGTCCCATCCCTTTTGATGTTTTAAGCACCAAATCCCTAGCAACTCTTTTTATTAATGGATCTGCCAAATCTTGACCCGATCTTACAAAATTAATAATGATCGCTCCATTTGTAACTAATTGTCTTACATAGCTATATCAGTCCAACATGTCTAGACTTTCCATTATATACTTCATTATATGCTTTTGATAGATGGCAATGGTTTAGACCATTATAGAATCTCATATAAGAAATCTCTCAACCATTTTACTTTTTTACTTGTTAAAGCAAAAGCAATAAACTCTACTATCATAATGGAGACTTCTATACATATTGTTTCTTAGATTCCCAAAAAATTGCACCCCCACCAAGTATGAAGATCCATCCACTTGTTGAAGCATGATCTTCTTTATTTACAATCCAATTAGCATCCATACATCCTTCTAAAATGGAAAGATATTCACTATAATGAATACCATAATTCATAGTTTTTTTTAAATATTTTAAAATTTTATGTATAACATGCCAATGTAAATTATTTAGATTATTCATATATCTACTTAACTTTCTTGCAACATAAGTAATATCAGTACAGGTCATAGCATACCTTAAGCATCCAATAAATTTTTGCATATTCTAATTGTGCAACAGGCTTTCTAGTATTTAAAATTAATTTAAGATAGGATCAAAGGTGTAGATACTAGAGTACAATTTAAATAATTAAATTTTTGCAGTACTTTTTTTATATAGTGAGACTGAGATAAAATTAAACTATCATTATCTCTAAAATTTCTTATTCCTAATATAACATCGGCTACACCCATATCCTTCGTGGCAAAATTAGAAGATAAAACCTTTTACTATGCTCAACTTATTCTAAATTAGTACCAAAAAATAGCATATCATCTACATACAAACAAATAATAACACCTTCTCTATTATTAAATTTACAATATACACATTTGTCATATTCATTTATTCTATAGCCATTTTCATGCAAAATTTGATTAACATTTTGATGTCATTTCTTAGGAGCTTGTTTTAATCCATATAAAGATTTAATAAGTTTGCATACTTTATGTTCTTGTCCAGAAACTATAAACCCTTCGGGTTATTCCATTATACTTCTTCATCTAATTCATCATTTAAAAATATATTTTTTACATCCATTTGATGAATAACCAACTTATCAATTGATGCATGTGCAATTAGTATTCTAATAGTTGCAATTCTAACCACTAGTGCAAATGTATCAAAATAATCAATTTCTTATTTTTATGTAAACACTTATGTCACTAATCTAGCTTTGAACTTATCAATGCTTCCATGAACTTATCAATGCTTCCATCTACTTTTACTTTCTTCTTGAAAATCCATTTACAACCTATTGTCTTTAGAACCTGGTGAGAGATTAACTAATTTTCAAGTATTATTGCCCACAATAAAATATATTTTTCCACTAATAGCTTCTTTTCAAAAGGCAATATCTTGAGATTTTATTGCCTCTTTATAAATTGCAGGGTCTGCTTCTATATTAAAACAATATGGTATATGTCTACCAAAGGATTTTCTAGCCCCTTACACTAAGAACATAAAGAAATCCAATCCAAAGATGTGATTTCTAACTCTTTTACTTCTTCTAGTTTCAAGTTTTTCTTCTTTGTCATTCTCTTATGAAAGATTATTTTGTTCTAAAACATTCTTTAGGTCTAGAAATTGAATTAAATCTATTTCATCAAATATGGCATCTTTTGATTCAATCATGGTATTGATTGTTAATAAGCCATTAGGTTTTATTACCATGAACCTATATTTATTATTGTTTTGTGCATATCCTAGAAATATACATTCAATTCCTCTTTCGCCCAACTCTCTCTTTTTGGATTCAAGAACCTTTACAATAGCCCTACATCCCCAAACTCTTGAGTAGTTTAGGTTAGGGTTGCTTTTCTTCTAGAGTTTATATGGGGTTGTATTGCTTCTTTTATTAGGAACTCTGTTTAATATATGACAAGCTGTAAACAAAGCCTCACCCTAAAAATCTTGGCCTAAATCAGAATTAGAAAGCATTGCATTAATCATTTCTATGAGCATCCTATTTTTACATTCTGATACGCCATTTTGCTGTAGTGTGTAAAGTGCAGAAGTTTCATGAACAATTCCAATGGATTCAAAATGACTAGGATCATAGTATTCACCTTCTCTACCAGTTCTTAAATTTTTTAGTAAAAGATTCATTATGCAATTCTACTTCAAACTTGTAAATTTTAATTTTTTCTAATACTTCATATTCAGAATGCAACAAATAAATATAATAATACCTAGAATAATCATCTATAAATATTACACAATATTTCTTTCCTTTTATGGTTGGTGTATTATGCAAATCACACACATCGCTATATACTACTTCAAGCAATTTTGTACATCTTTCTACTTTAGAAAAAAGGATTTCTAGTATTCTTAGTAAGCATGCATGTTTTACATTTATCAATATTTTTGTTAAAATATGGAATTAATTCTAGTTTAACAATATCATGCATTCTTCTAAAATTTACATGACCTGAATGATTATGCCGTAAATAAGTAGATTTAACAATATAAGCACAAGAAGCTTTATTTTATTAATACTAAGCTTGAACATACCCTCATACATATAGTCTTCCCCACAAAGATTTCATCCTTGGATAGAATAAAATTATCTCCCTCAACCACTAATTTGAATCCAAATTTTTCTTAACTTTTGGTACATAATACGCATCATTAAGAGTAAGTGTCTTTCCAAAAGTGAATTCAAGTTCTATGGTTCCTTTTCTCTTGGCTTGTGCAGTGGACAAGTTCCCCATGTAGAGAACACTTTCATCTTCTACTGGTTCATATTTCTTGAATAGATTCTTGTCCTTGCATTTTGCCTTGTGGCGTCCAGGTTTTCCACAATGAAAGCATGCACCTTTCTTCTTCTTTGTAAATTGGTGGGAGATTGATAGGCTTTCTTCTTTGTGGGTTTGCTTAATTGACTTTTCTCAACCATATGGATTTTGGTGACAAGCATTTTGCTCCTTGTTTTCATCTTGTTTGCAATATTCCTCCTCAATATGAGATGGTTAGCTAAGTCCTTAAAAGAGATATCCTCTTTCTTATATTTTAGTCTTCTTTTAAAGTCTTTCCATGATGGAGAAAGTTTATCAATAATAGAGGACACAATAATGGTTTCATCCATATTCATATTATGCAACTTATAACTATTAAGAATAAGCTCTATCATCAACCATCTTATAATTATTAAATCTGCTAACGAGGAACTTCTTACTGATATCATCTTTTGACATCTATTTTCCTTCAATTTTCTTCCATAACTCTTTTGTAGCCACGTGCATCTAACATCTCATTAAGAATATGTCATCTGCATATGTAGTCATCATTATCCCACTTCTGTTTGGTACATATTTCTACCCTAGTTTCATCTTTATTTCCTTTTGGCCTTGGTGTGTTCAGGGCATAGATAACTTTCAGAGTTGTAAGGAGAAAGTGCTTCTTCTTTTTTTTTTGCTAAAGGAAAGGGGTAAAGGAGAGGAAGGGACAAGCCCATCCCCGCGTAGCAGCCCCCACTGGGCCCCCGCCCCGCCAGGAGAATGTTCGATGCGGGCAGAAATGGCCGTGTGTTGGGCACCCCGACCGGTTTTACTCATACCCTCCCCACCCGTGAGCCCGGCTCAGCTACTCCTCTGAGCTCTGGCTCGAGTCCCACGTGTGAGTACGTCACACCCGGCACCACCCCGGCTACTAGCGGTTCAAGAGCGGTCCTACACCACAAGTCCAAGCAGTGGCCAAAGTAGTGAGCTTCGGTCCACAATTTAATCGTCGCCGCAGCGATTCGAACTTGAGACCTTGTGGTTAGAATTGCTGCCCAGTACCACTAGGCTACCACCTTGGTGGTAAGTGCTTCTTCTTTGCCATCTCAAAAAGTTTCCTTCTTTCTCGAAGTGTTGCAAATGCCATTTGTTGTAGAATGAGATAAAGTCTTAAGATTCTTGGATAAAAAAGGAAAAAAAAATAAAAAGCTTGAAAAGAGAATGACTTCAAGGTGTGTAATATTTCCATTTTCTTTAAGGCTTTATTCGCCCCCACCAATCTGGTTTGCAAGGGGAATATATGATAAGCCTTTAGGATACAGTGGAGCCCACCGTTTGATCGCGTTTTGCACTAACGTGGCAAAACAATGTGCATTCACCAATGTCTATAGAATGAAGTTGATCTGATAATAATGATGTATTATGATATGCTATTGTGTATGCTGATATGGAGGTTTAATTAGCTATTTATAGAGAAGGCTGAATCTTAGGATAGACACTTTCTTTTCTAAAAAGACGCGGAAATCATTTTTGTCTAGAAGTGCATCTTTCCACCGAGAACACATCCCTTCTTAAACAAAAGAGACTTGAACTAATGCTTTTTTTCTGAAAAAGCACCAGCCAACCAACCACCATAAAGGTTGGCTGGTTGTGAATCAAAATAAAATGTTATTTCTTTATTATTTTGAAAATATCTAACATCTAGTCCAATCTTCGTCTTTATGATCACATTTTTCAAACAGATGATGTTCTTCCTCTGGAAGACAATACACTTGCAATAAAGTTTGGAGCAGTTAATAATAAATTCAACGCATAAAACAGTAGCCAATCTTGTTTGAAATATATGGGTCAATATTTTGAGGTCGTGGTTGTTTTATATCGACCTAATGTCTTGCCATACGAAGATACATTCATTATTTTGAAAAATTCTTTTAGCCTTACATGTTTACCGACAGGGACCTATATATCTCAGTCCATTCACCATAGATTTCTGAGGTGGAAGTCGAAAGCTGGCCTGCTAGCATCAAATTCTGTCAATCCGTATGTCATCAGACAGCAGCATTTGCCATCACACTGTCAATGGATAAACCTCTAACATGAGCAAAGGTTGTAAATAATTACAAATTCTTTAAAACTTGAGAAAAAACGGATGTAATTCAGGTCAGGAAACCAAGCTAAACATGGATGCTTTTGAAAACAAAAGACTCACCACGGCCTTCAAAAGTATTTTCAAGATTCAACTGCTTTATCTAGATTAAAATTTTGCTTCACTTATTTCTAAATCTAAATTCTCAGTCCATCTTTAGTTAAATAACTCTCTTCAACACTTCTAATGCTATAGATATTATGGTTTCATGTACAACATATATCTGGGTTAATCAGACTGAAGCATACAATGTACGCAAGACTAGTCGCAATTCTCAGATGAAACAAAGTTCATATTAGTCATTTGTAAGAGCTTTGCATCATTCAATCATCATATTGTTCCTAGTGCTTCTGCAGATCACCCTGGCTTATTATTGCTGAGTCATTGGGGGTGGCGCCGTTGGCAATGGTGGTTGGCTAAAGAGACCGCCCACACCATCTGATGCCTGAAAACCATGGTAGGGATTTGGCGCACTCAGGTAAGGAGGCATGCCAACCATTGGGTAGCTCGGCAGAGGCGGCGCTGAGCCGTAACCAAAGGGTACTCCCGTCATAGGTCCGGCAGCTGTCTGCATAAGCTGTGCTGTGGTTGGTGGAGGTGGTGGAGGCACAGGTGGCAATGAAGTTGGTGGTGGCGGCGGCGGCTGGACAGCGGGGCTTAGTTGACTCGTAGGCGGTGATGGTGATGGTGGCGGCGGCGGCTGATGCAGCATATCAGGATGTGGGTATGGTGGAGGGGGTGGCTGAGTCTGAGACGGGGGCTGAGACTGAAGTGGTGGCTTGAAAGAAGGCACATCGATATCTAGCTTAGGCCTCTTGTTGTCAGAGGGGTACTGCTCTTTCACAGTCTGACCAATGACACCCTCTGAAGCCAGGGAGGAGAGAACATAGCTGAGCACCTGGGCGGAGGAGGTGGATGCCGCAAGCTTTGCTGCCACTGCAGCAGCAGCTGTTTTCCGATACTCTTCTTCTGTGCGAGAAGAATGGTTATTAGCAAGAGGTGCCTCCTGGGTGTACCTGAGTGGAGTTGATAGTGCTTTGTCTCCTATGCCAATATTGGATGGGATGAAACCAGGAGGGGCATCAGATAAGGCTGATAATGATTCCTTTGGTATCTGCTCAGGGGGCGACTGTCTGATGTTGCAGTTGAGTTGCTGCTGGCAGATGTTGCCTGCTTTTTCATATCGTGATTGCACAGCCTGAGAAATCATAAAACCTTAAGTAATATGCATAACATCGAAAAAGGAATTTGAGAGAGCATTTACTGAAAGCAGTCCATGCATGCAGCAACTAAGTGGTTCCCCACAAGCATGACCATCTACACTTGCCCAAACTATTTGTCTTATGAAATTAAACAATTCGCCTCTGATTTCTTCTCTACAGATTCTTGCAGTCTCAAAAATGGTCAAAAGTTGATTTAAATACCTTACATGCTTCATTCAAGAATTTAGGAAGGATGAAGATCTATAATCAGATTGTAGCAAAAGTCAGATCAACTGCAATGAGTACTGAAACATTCTATTAACATGAACAGTGAATAACAGAACCAGCACTTTGGAAGTACTATGAATAATTTCCTGTTAATGGTCGCTATCAAAGGGCATGTCCAGGGTCAAGACAGAAAATACTATATAAGCTTGTCTGATGACTTTTCCATTTCTCCTGGCACCACCATATAATATATTTACATATAACATATCCAGTACCTTAGTAGTAAAATGCAGACAATTAATTTATAGTGATAAAAATTTTTACTCCAGGGCATTCTGTACAGGTAAGTACAAGATTCATAGACTACACAGGCACCGTTGGCTACCATGTATTGCTTTTGACTACAAAAGAGTGGAATGATGAAGGATAGCTGGTAAATCATTATTCAATGAGAAGATGATAGAAGCAACAGAATATTTCAAGAAGTGGCTCAGAGAAAATTTGCCAAGTTGGGGTCTCTTGAGGAAGAATAATATTGTAGCATTAGGAGTATAAAATGATGAATATCTCAATGAGTAGGGACCTAGTCATCTACCATGAATACCAAAGGTAGAACGATCTTCAAAAAGAAAATGTAACCAGGGTTGGGGGTGAAGGCACCCTAAGCTCTTGTGCCCACAATATTAATCTAAAGGAATCCGTTCTCAACAAATGTTTACAAACTAATGCAACAGAAGTGGCGTAAGACTGAAGTAGTAGCCTAGGGTTGAGTGGATTATGGTACAGAAGTGGCATGATAGCATCATGAAGGTGAACTAGATTTGTGCAAAGTCAGCCTGGACCTCCTAGCCCAACCCCCAATTTCTGTTGGTCTTGGGGTGGGTTTTTCAGCCCATTTGCTGGGCCAGGCCTCAATATTTTGGGCCCAACAAAATTTGGGCCGAACTTGGGCTTGTATTTTGTCAACCCAGCCCAACAATATTATATATATATATTATTTTTTTTTTTTTTGAAATTTGAAATTTAAGAGGAATCAGGGCCCTAAATCCCTCAAGGGAAAGGACCTCAATCTCCTCTCCTTGATACACAGACGCCACCAAGCACACCACCAAATCCACACTGACAGCCACCTCCTTATCTTCTTCCTCTCTCTACTCTTAGCACTTCCCCCTTGCCCGTCACCACCACGTCACCGCTACTCCTATCTCTATGCATCTGCCCCAATCAGCTACCGATGCTCCTCTCTGTCTTGGTGCCTCCTATCACCCCCAGTTGTCGCCGCTCCTCTCCATCACTCTCAGCACCTCCCTCCAAAGCTGGCCATCACCCCTCTGTCCCATCCTATGTACCTCTCATCCAAGCCTGCAACTACTACCACCTTTATCTCTTTCTCTCTTTATGCACCTCCCCTTAACCGGCCAACTTCACTGCAGCCTCCCTGCTTCCTCCAACTAGCTTAGTTGGGCCGGGTCGGGCCCACTCAGGTCCAGTTGAGAGTAGGCTCGCCTAGCCTAACTTTTACCCGAGTCAGGTGGATCAGGCCTGGGCCTTTTAAGTTTGTGCTAGGCTAGGCTTGGGCTCTAGATTTCAAACCCAAAGCTGACCAGGCTCAGGCTTGGCAAAATTTTATTGATATCGATCCCAGGCCTGGCCCGAACCTGGCTTAACCTGACATATGCTTAGTGCAAATATGAAGTTACTAGGACAAGTGCCCAATCCCTTATCCTAGTGGCCTAGTTTGTGTAATCCCGGTTATAAAAGGAATCTCACCGTTACAAAGAATAAGTCATGCAGATAGGAACAGATAAAGTATAATTTATTCAATTGATTGATTCCTTAATAATAACTATTGGTTAAAGTAATAATTATGGTACATGACCATTAATTTCTTCTTCTCCAGTGGCTCGTCTAGCTCCTAAATCGCTGACTACTACCACAGGATTTTCTGAGTTCACCTTGACAAAAATGAATCAAGATTACCATTCATAAAAGTTGTATCTACATCAGGTTAAAAGGTTTCATATATAGATATGCATGGAATTCACTCAGCTAGGATTATGATGTTGTCTAATACATTTATGAAAAACAGAGGCTATATGCATTTGAATCAACAGATAACCAACTCAAGGGTACTCACTAGAATATACAGTCTTTTTAAAATCTTTGGAGAAAGTTAACATCTCCACAAAATCACATCAGAGTAAATAACTCACAATTTCAACAAACATGACTGCTAAAGTGCAAGAAGAGCACCTGAAGTTCATTACGGACCGTTTCAATCTTCAACTCCTGAAAAACCAATTTAAGCCAGTTATGATAACCAAACTAGAAATATATCTAATAAAATAGTACTCCATGCAGTTTTACTATACTTCACGTCATCATTAGATGAAGATCCATCAGCTGTCCTACCTGCTCATGGAGTGCCTCTCTTAAATGAGACAAAAGAGTTGTTCTAGATGTTTCAGCTGCTTTCAGTTGTTCTATACATTCTTTTAGTATGCCATGCTGCACCTGCATGTCCGCCACAATTGCAGATTCGCTGGTGTTACCTATCCATTCATAAAAACAAGTAATTCAAAAATTCCACACTGGAATATGTAAAGTAAGTTGGAAATGCAGTGATATCATGAAAAATGAATGTAAAACATGTTCACAAGAACCGAGATAAGAAATGTCATGTTGGTTGAGTGACAGCTCAATATATTACAAAACAAACTTCATTCTGAAGAAGTCAGAATATCAACAAATACCACACAGTCGGGCACCCAATAACTGCCATTCTAACCCTTTACCATTTAAGGAAAGAAAAAAGAACACTAGAAGGATAATATCCTTAATAAAACAAACTGGTTATTTGAGTTTATATTTTAATGAAATAAAAATTGGGAAGAAGAGAGAGATAAATTGAATGAATAAGGAACCATCTTATTATAGATGATAGATATCTCAGTGAAATGGCATGTGTTGACAATCCATCATAAACCACTGATCTTCGAACTGCAAAAACATTACTAAGTCACCCATCGACTCCTTTTGCAACATTAGATAGAATGGCAATTCTTCGACAAATACTAATCCATCTGTTTAAAGATACTATTCTGGTTTCTTCAAATTCTACTAGTCTGCATGAATAGCTAGAAAAATGTTTCCAACATCAAAGGAGAAAGGCCTCTGCCTTCATGATTCTTCAGAACAGGTCAAGTCAAACAGTATCTTAACCATTTAAAAACAGAAAATAGATTACTCCTAACTAGCTAGATCTTGGAGAAAATAGAGGCACTTATATAAGGATATAGTTGCATTTATAAACAGATCCAGGAAATTGTGATGCAAGCCATCTCTCCCTTTTTCTCGCAACCAAAATCCAACAAATAATTGCAATTCATAGTAATTTCCAAATGGACCTCATCTAGTGGATTTATTTGTTTCGCATGGAGTCCAAAAACTGGGGCGTAAATATTAATGTTAGGCAGATGTCTGAATGTGTTCATTTAACTGAATTTTAAGTGAGACGTGCATAAGGAGATATATCTGAGTGAGGGAGGACCAATGGAGACTCTTTTTATCTGGTGAAGGGTAAATGAGAACAAAAACAATACACTTGCTCTCTTGGGGCAAAATCTATATCAGGTTGTACTTGGACAGAACACAACAATTCATCTACTTGCTTTTCAGGTGGGGCTCATCAGGTAGATACATCTTCAGCATGGGTTCACAAAATTTGATACGATCAACTACTTCCAAGAAATCAAAGCTGCTCATGTATTATAGTGGGTACCATATCTAACAGGCTAACTAGTTTCATGTGGGACAGCATTACCCATCTTCCATGTGTGGATTAGTAATGCCTCTTAAGTACCCAATCTAGTTTGGTGGGAAAATGCAAGCTAAATGTTTAAAGAAAAACAATGCAACATTCTTCTATGATAAATTTCCCCAGATGAACACCACAAACAATTTTCACGCAATTAAAGAACTTGGACATATTCCTGAGGGTAGAAGACTACTACAATCACTTAACATAGTCAAAGAATAGGTATAAACATACACTTAATAAATTAGTTCTGCAAATTTGCAAAAAGGGAAACAACTGCATAATTGTAATCACACAAGCAAAGAGTGTGGATCCATCTTTTGAAGTACTACGTGATGTGCCCATGGCAGTCATCAACTGGCACAATACCATGCCTTGAATTGGGGCAAATAATGAGTTAGTGCCCATTCTTACATGATACAAGGGTAGGCATGCTGTACAGCATGGAGTGACACATCAATAATTCAATATAATCTATGGAAAGATCGTAAGACCTAGATTTTTCAGAATTAAACGGCAATCGATGTCTCACTCATAATCATGTTCGAGAATTAGCATTAGATATATGGTACGCCACACCATACCAAAACATACGGTACGAGGCATACCGTATGGTACTGGAACGGTACCGGTACATGGTACAGGGCGTACCGACATTCGGTTCGCCGAACTAGCCTCCATACCGTCCATATTGACACAGCAACAGAGTGGCGCCGACATAGGGCCCGGTACCGAGATGGCATACCTTGATTAAAATATTTACAAAGAAAGTTTCAAGAAATTAAATATAATCAAGCTTTACATTGAAGAGTTTCTACAGAGAAAGACAAGGTTTAAAGGATATTCACGAGTCAACATATACCTTTAAAGAAGAAAAATTTATTTTCATCAAACAAAAGAAGGAAAACCTACAAAGATGCAGACAATCAGTGCATCATTATTTATTACACAAGATCAGGAAATAAACATATTTTAAAAGTGATAGAGCATTAAAAATCTCATTTATAATATAGAAGCAGCAAATACCAGGCAGCCATGACAATTTGGATCCTTGAAAGACAACAAAGAGACACTGTTGCATGTATTTTATCATTCTTGTAAGTCTCTATATAGTGCCTCTTCCATTAAAGCGTGCCACAACTCTTTCATTTTCCTTATAAAACAACTCAAAGTTTCAAAAAAAAATTCTTTACCTATAAGGTTATTAAGCTTGAGGGTGAGCCTTGGCACAATGGTAAAGTTGCTTTATTATAACCTGGAGGCCATGGGTTCGAAATATGGAAATAGCCTCTACACGCAAGGTTAAGGCCTCATATGTCTGACCATCCCCAGGCCCCACAATGGTGGGATCCTCGTGCACCAAGCCACCATTTTTTATAAGTTAGTTTTAACACAAGTGATGTCTAACCTAAACCATTAATCATAATCAGGTATAAGAAATCAGTTCACATGACAACAATTATTTGTAAGCTTAAACAATGTCATAATTATAAATATTAAAAAATAGATACATTAATATTTATAACACAACTCAGTCAGAAATTATGACATGAAAGTGGAAGAAATTTTAATATGCTTCAGATATCCAAGAAGATTCCAGATTCAAAAGGGGCACCAAACAAATAAAAGGTGTGATGTAGGATATATAAAGATGATTTTCTCTTTATATGTAGGAAGCATGCATATTTCTGACATCAAATGTAACATAGATTCATGTTATTAGTTTATGAATTAGATTTTCTTCAAATAGTATAATACATATACCATATGCTTGTTTATCACCAGCAACATGCATCTTTAGAATGACTTCAGGATACTACATTTTTTTAGCAGGATCAAAGATGTTGTTAGGAAGTCCAACACGCATCTTTTTGTCATGATGAAGCAATCAAAAATAATTGGCATAAGTTTGAACTTAGAAGGATATAGCAGAGAATGGAGTAACATATATGACTCCAACTAACAAAGTTAATGATATTATTGATCATATATATCAGTTCATTATGAATGGTATGATTAATCTAACAGACTAACACGTCAACTTCCCCAAGCAACTATAGCATGATTCCAACAAAACTTGCAAGAAATATGAAAAAAATAGCAAATCCCAAGTATAAAATGTTCAGATGTCATGCAACTGCAGTAAAAAAAACAAAAAGGAAATAAAGTCCTCCTTATTGAAGTAAAAAGAAAAATAAATCCAAACTGGTAATAAGAAGGTAGCATTCACCGGAGTCAAAGTCCTTTTCCACTTTGTCAACAAAGCTAATTGCAGTCTGGCATTTTCCAAATAAAGCATCTTCATCCACGTTATGAGCATGCCCATAACTTGAAATGAGCTTCTCCAGCAGTTCTCCACTAGGCTGCTTCTGAAAATATCAAACATGCAAATTAAACAAAAAAAGCATGTGAATTTATATGTTTATGCATATACACTTCAGCATACTAGGGCATGCTCACACTGGTTAAGATGTGGTTGAAGTTTCTTACCAACTTGTAACTAATGCCCTTTCCATTTTTATTTCTATTCTCCAAATTCCTTCCCAAGAGCTCTTCCTTAAGAATTTGTCCACGAGAACCAAAGACTTTACGTTCTTCCCATATGCCAACCTGGAGAGAGAAAAATAGTAGAGAAAATCAGAAGATAGCATCAAGGTTGGCCAAACTGACACAAACCAGGTGGTTCAGGCTATACTGAATTGCACTAGCCAAGAATTGAATCGGTCCCCCTCCCCCCCTAGGATGCCCTCCAAGGATTCTCTCTCCCCCCATTCCGCCATTAATCGGAGCTTCAAAGCTCCATCGCTCGCTTGATTGATTGTTCTGCTCGTCGGATCATTCATCCTGCTCGCCGGATCATTCGTCTCGCTCATCCGATCGATCGCCCCCCTCTATTTGCTGCCCGCTTTGTTTGCCCCTCTCCTTTCAAACCTAAATCCCCTCCTCAACATCCCCGGCTGACCAAGTAAGTCTCCCCTTCCCTCCCTCCCTTCCTCTCCCTCTACCCCTCTCTCTCCCCACCCCCCCCCTCTCCCTCTACCCCTCTCCCTCCCCCACCCCCCTCTTTCACTCCTTCTCGCCCCCTCGACAATGACGAGAAGGGCTCTTCGAGCCCTCTCGCTCTTGAACTCTCTCTCCCCCCCAACTCTATCTCCTCCCTCTCCAACTTTTCCTACTTCCCTATGACCTAGAATGGCATAGTACAGGCTCGTACTGTGCCGAAAACCTGTTGCCGGCCGATACACCCTTCGATATCAGTTCGGCAAACTATGGACAGCACATAAATTGCATTGATAGAAATAGCAGAAAACATGACATTACACTCGAGATACGAAATTCCGATAAAAGAAGAAATAATCTTTCTATATTCAGAATTTATTGTACGAATCAATTGTAAAATGACTCATTTATGTCATTCCTTACAATTTATATGATTTAGAAAATGCTATCCACAAACATCAGTACCTATCAACAGTCGTTATAGCATAATTTTTCACTTGTGCTCTATTGTAGAGCACCGGAAGTTCAAAATTCAACTGACAGTTTAAAGGGTGAGGGAGATTTCTATGTGCATTCATAAACTACATCAAAAAAATGACACTTTTAAATTTCAGAATATTCGCTGCAGATTTTGACTGTCAACTTTTTGGACCAAAATACCCTCCTTTCTCCGATCTAGTGGCTAGAATTGTGGGAGGAACTTCCTAGCCCCAGTCTCTAGGACTGCAACTCCAGCTAGCTGGGTCAGATTGAGGGAAAAACCTAACAAAATCTAAACTCTATATCTCCTAATCATAAACCAAACTCAAACCAGTCTCATGTTGGGATTTCTCTAACCCAATACAACCCCACCTCATCATAAGCCATATTCAAGTTGGGTCAGGTTAGTGGGGTTAGGTTGGGTTGGGCCACATTAATCAGGGTTAGATTAGGTTGGATAAAAATTATAAGACAGAGAAAAAAAGTTTGGGACATTTTTGTTGGAGTAATATCTATTGTTGCAGCCTCAACCATGAGTCAATTTCAATAGTACACTTACACATAATTTAACAATAATTATATAACACATATAAATAACCTATATGAAACATAACTATGAACTGAAAACATAAATATAATATCTTTTCTATCCCATATACTAGGACAGGTCGAACTCGGGCAGGGTTCAAGCTAGGTTTAAGCTTGACCTTAGTCTAAACCAACTTAAGGTCGCGTTTGAATTTTTGAGCCCAATTCTAACCCAAATTTAGAAAAACCACGACCTAACCTAACTCTACCCAGTGAGTTGGGTGGGCAGGTTTGTGTTGTGCGCTTAAGCCCAACCCAAGTTGCAACACTAGCAATCTCTCTCTTGCATGCACCTACCCACCCAAACTTTGGGTGGTTCACCCCTGCCTTTGTCCACATATACACATCCACCTGCCTTGATTTTGGGCATTTCTCTCCCCCACACATCCATCCATCCTTTTTTTAAAAATCCATCCCTTATTTAAATTCTAACTTCCTCTTTACAATTTCCTTTTATTTTTACCAAATCTTGACAAAATGAATTCCTGTAACTAACAATAGCTGGATAAAACGAACTTCCTTTATATAAAGTTTTCCCCTTAAAGGAAAAACAAGTTGCTTGTTAGCATATGGTTCTTCTCAAAACACCTAAGCATATATGTAGGACAAATGAAGGAAGAGAAAAAAAGGAGTCATAGAAAGAGAATGAATAGAAGGTTACTAATTTCTTAGCTTTCCCTTTTTATTTTTCAATGCAATCTATTATTTATATTTTCAATAAATGAAGTAAAGAAATTAGAGTTTTCTATGTATTTTTTGTGACTAAATTTTGGGACTTCGCATAAGTTGATTTTTCCTGCATGTATTATTTATTGTTATATATAATTATTTCTTTATAATTTTCCTATCCTTAATTATCTTCAAAATTCAAATCATCATTTGATATTGCTCCAATAAGAATCTAGAACATAATAGACGAAAATATTCTACATTTTGATTGTCATTGTGTAGTAAATAATTTGTTGAAATAACTAAACTTGCCCACAGAATTGTTTTATTATATAAGAACAACTCCAATAAAAAATTATATGTAACATTACAACTTGCATGGATGCATTTATTTACGTTTCAGCAATCACTAGGGATTCCATTGGACCGTTATCATAAATTTACAACCACCCAAACAAACACTTAAGTTGCTGAATGCATTTATCTGCAAAGATTACAACTTGCCCCTCAAGGAACTCAATAACACTATGTATAACTATACTTAAAAGAACAACCCACCTTTCTCACCTGCAGCTTCTATTCATGTCATACAAAAAATAAGAATCTCTTCTAATATACACATAAAACCTAAAATCAGTTTGCTCAAGTTCTATAGCATATTCTTTCTCCTGTTGATCACCGGGATGGTAATGCTAAAAATATTTTGAGCATCTAGAGTAAAGAGAGGCAAAGAACAGGTTTGTTACCTCAGACCAACATAACATGCATGAGCAATAAGTTAACAACTAATGGTCCTCTGTATGGGGCATTGTTCACCCCACATAAAGGACCAATTGCTGCATTTCAAGGAAATGTTTGATTGCAGAGAAAAAAAGGCCCAAATTAATTGAGCTAGCCTGGAACAAACTACCATAACCTTTTTTAAGCCAGAGTACTTGTTCCTCCTTTCTGGCAGAGTAGCTCCTGTATGATTTATCCAAGTTAGGTGGGAAATGGGGTTTCAGCTCTTTAAAATACTCCTGTTGCCCCAGAAAAAATGTGGGTTCTGAAAAGTTGCTTGGCAGAAGAAGCCGGAACAAACCATGTTACTTATCCTTATTCTGCATTGAACCGAATAGGGTGTAAAGGTTATATATAATGGCCAAAAAGTAGCCATACTTTAGCTGACTTTATATATGGAGCTCTTTGTCAAACATTTCTAGTTATTTGTGATAGTACATTTAATATCCATAGTTTATTTAAAAAGAATATCATTTAAAAACTCAACAAATTAACAAATTTATAATATCTACAGGTAAAGCTATTTTGCTATGAGTCCCAGCAGTATTTAGTGAATTAAGATTCCAAGTAGTATCTCAGTGTTCCAAAAAAAGGCAATAAAATTAAGTTATAAATAACTGACATGGTTATGCCACCTAAATACTCATATGAATGTGGATACTGATAATATATAGGGATACAGAACTTTGTAAAATTTTGGGATAGCAATCAGCAAGTTGTTAGATGCATTACCAATAAGATATAACTATATTTCTACTAAAAATAAAACAATAAACAGTTTACCTTAATAAAATAAGGGATGATGAACAAATGGAATGGTGCACTTACACCTTAAGTACATCTTTCATCTTCAATACACACCAAATTATGTCCCATAATTTCTCATATGCTTTCTCCATGTTAATAGAAATCCTTCCAGGCAATAGCCTAAGCAAGAAAACAAAATCCGTTGATGACCTTTCTGGGTTCGAGCCAAACTGGCACTGCAGAATTGTCATCATTTTTCATAACCTTTGTCACATCACTCTCTCATAAATTTATACAAAGGCGAAGATGCTAATCCAACAATTTTTCATGCAACTATGTGAAACATCTTAAGCACACCAAATAGTTTAAAAATTGGCATATGATTAGTATACAGTTATCCAATACATTGCATTCATTAATGATCTGAAAGTTATAATGGCCAATTGTAGTAGAGCTACATGAAAAATACCACCTATAGAAGGAAAAATATCACAGGATTTTTATAGTATCTACTATCTATGCTGATATTTAGTTCTAGGTGCCCTATTATTTTGCTATATAATGCGAAATGCTTGCATGTTGGAATCTCTTTTCTTATCACATTTAATAAGTAAAACCCTGGTGGGCACAGGTAACATTGCTGCCTTGTATCCACTGCTATCATAGGGAATATCACCTATTGATGCTACATTGCACATGCAAAATACTAGAATAGCAATTTTACGCTTGTAAGGGCATCTAATAACATAACATGAAAGCTGCATAAAGTGTACCTTTCAATTAGCTCCACAAAAGCAGAACACAGATATTCCATGTAGATGTTACCTTCTTTTGTGATTTGTTCTCTCTTCACATTAAACTTCTTGTATTGCTTTTAAAGGAAACTTTGAAGGCTCATCCCATCAATTCTGATACCAAAGCCAAAAGTTTTCTTTTCTTATCTCTTTATGGCTCGTCAAAGAGCATCATTAAAACAATACATCCCTCGTAAATCTCATCATTAAACAACACATCCCCCATAAACCTCATCATTAAACAACACATCTCCCATAAACCTCATCACTCATTAAACAACACATCCCCCATAAACCTCATCACTCATTAAACAACACATCCCCATACCAAAGCCAAAAGTTTTCTTTTTTTTATCCCTTTTATGGATCGTCAAAGAGCATCACTAAACAACACGTCCCCATAAACCTCATCACTCATTAACCTCACCACATCATTAGTAAGCCTCAATTCCCTTTTCTTCCATCCCAACTTCAATGCACCACCCACCTTATATCCCTCTCTTAACGTTTTGCCTGCAAACAGGCAGGCTCTAGCAGTAAACATCATACTTAAATACATTCGCGCATTACAATAGCACCAGTGAAATGTCATACAAGATAAACATTCTGTCAGCGGAGTATAATATCTGTACTTCAAAATTTCAGAAGTCAGGGTACAAGTTTGATATTTTGACAAATGCATCCTCAGTGTGGAGAATAGGGATGGTGAAATACAAGTTATTCTAAAAATCCTTCACTCAAAAGAAATCCTAAACAAAAGGGAGATTCCTCTCAAGTAGTGAGGTTCCTCTATATAAGGTTGCGAAGTGTAAAATTCCTCTTCCACAGTTTGATTTATTGCTAATCTTGCTAAAACTACACAAGCATGATGACATAAAATACAAGCAATAAAATTGGCATGCACATTCATATGCGTGTAAATATAAATTTCTGAGGCAAATTTTGTTAGAAACTAAGAGAAATGCAGCATAGCCTTATCAAATATGGGTTTGGGGTGGTAATGCATATCCTACATGTACATGCATGAGTTTAGACGTCTAAATTTCATAATTATGCATTTGATACACGTGCACAGTTAAAAGACATTCAAGAAACCTAGCATGCACATGTATCTGTGCATAAGAAAGTCATATCGAGCAACTACTTTGTGAATCTTATAATAATTTTAACTGATAGTTCTGTCAATAAGTAGGTTTGGAAATGCATATTACTACCGAGTATGGATAGAAAAATTAACCATGTCATAACAGGAGCAACAACATGACCCACATACCAGTCTCAGAACAGTGTTTCTCCCAAACTCTCCCCCATGCTCAAGTACATCATTAAGCGCACCAGGAAGAACCCTCCAGAATTCATTAATAAACTCCAGACCCCTTCGCCTACTGTTCTGCAAAATATCATTGGCAAGATATAGAAAAGATACTCGCTGATCCCTTGGAGCACAACGAAATTGTCGATCCCATGTTTCCACAACTTGCCGCGCATTATTTCTATGGAAGATACACCAATGTGATAAAGCTTATTTGTGTTAAGTATGGCACTTCAAGATCAGTAAATGTATAAAGTGCTAGTGATCATTCTTTTCTAATTGATGGAACTCAAAAGTACAAAGAAGTAATCTCACCAAAACCATGTGTATATTAAAAAAGAAATAGAAAGAAAGAAAAAAGGGTGCTTATGTGCTTGCTTTAGAGCAGAAATGGTCTAGTTTATGTTAACTTTTAAACGACCCTTCCTGAAAAGAGAAGCAGGTTCATAATAATGAGGAATTTCACCAAAAACTTAAAAATCTTTTCAAAAGGAATGTAAGATGAAGTTATATTACATAATTTACTAATGCCATATATGCAGAGAGTTCAACAAGTTTAAAGGAAAAACACCTCAAATAAAGGATAGTACCAAGTTTTTAATAATACACTAAATATACATGGGACTACAAAAGCATCATATGTGGTGGTATCATACAAGTCCTTGAACTTACTATAGAAAAGTAATTCTCAGAAGATTGGATTCATTAGCTATCTGGCATCGCCTGAAGACCCATTAGGTGGTACTTAGCCAAGTTCAATAAGTAATTTCTGTGCAAGCAAAAGGAATGTGCAATGCACATGAGGAGAGCAACAAAGAAAACATCCAAGAGGGAGGGAGGAAGGGAGTTATCAAGATGTGAGTGTGGGGATTTGAAATCGAAGACTCTCTTTTAGAATCCCGAATTTCTATTTTCAGATTTTTTTACTTTTCAAAATTTTATGTTTGGATTCTCTTTCCTCTTGCCTTAGCAACAAAAGAAGCTAAATTTAATTTCTAATAATTTCTTGTTAACGCATCACAAATAATAGCACATAGTAAATAATATTTTGGTAGTAGATCCCTTGGTAGTGGAATTTCTATTTGCTGCTTTTTCAAGTTTATTATGCAACTCTCCTATTTACTATGTTAGGGCCCAACACTCATTACCATAATTTTGAATAACCATATAGAAAACTTTCAATGAAGAATACTAACTAGTATGCCCAGAAGACAGCAAAATGTTAGAGCTTAAAAATTGGCAGGACAACTCCCTAAAACAGTAAACTGGAAGTTGGAGAACACGGTAGACAGCTCCCAAGAAAAGAATGGTGGAGTACTGCTGATGGAGTATGCAGGGAAGTTACTGAAAGTTAAAAGATTGTCAAAGAGAAGTATGGTTGTAAGCTACCATTCCATCCAATAAGCCAAGAAAGGTTTGCAAAACATTCTAGAGAAATTCGTGCAAGACTAGTAAGGATGAGCTCAAAAGTTCAAAATGGTAGGTGGCAGCATTCTAAATGCAGACCAAACAGCCCCTACTCTATTCCCGCAACCCCTCTTCTTCTAGTTTTCCCTCTATCTTCTTCCTCTGTTTCACCTTCTCTTTCTCCTCTTCTCCTGTGCATTCCCTAGCACACTTCCTCTGCACTCCCTAGCCCTCTTCCTCTGCACTCCCTAGCTCACTTCCTCCCCTCAGTCCCATCTCCCTCCCCCCTCTCCCTCTGCATCTCATTTTTTTTTCTTCTTATTTTTAATAATTTTTTACTTTTTTCTAATTCTAAAACTTAATGTTATCCACTTATCCCCTTTATGTATTTTGTTTTAAAAAATAATTCTGAAATGCAAACAGCATTTGTGTCCTCATATGCACGTACATAACTCATATGCATTATGCAATATCCCATTTGCTCACATACACAGCATGTTTCAGAACCTTAGTAAGTAGCATTAGTTGGCAAGATTATTGTTCAAAGGATACATAAGCACATAATCAACCATTAAATATTTTTGCCTTGCTTATTCAGATTCAGAACTGAATCATTTGCTTAGTTATTTTTACCAAATCCAAGTAGAAGATATTATTGGAATCCTCTTGCTTAAGAAGATTGATGAGGAAAGAATCATTCCTATCGTTCGAGTAAGATGGTCACTTCAAAATCAGCTTAAACTTTCAGACAAAAGATTGTTGTGTTGCCAAAGAATAAGGGTTCAAAATCCAAAGAAGGATATAAGAATTTCAAAGGGACCTAAATTAAAGTTTGTTTTCTACAATGAAAAAAAGCATGCTTAAAGAATTGTCACAGATACACTTAACATGTGAAGTGTCTATGGTGTAGTCATAAAACAACACTTGATAGCTAACATGTGCATTGGAGGACCCCAAGCTTAAGAGAAAGGAAAAATGCACCTTGCAATCTCGTTCCACAAAAAGGGCCAGCACCTTTTCATATTTACCAAGTTATAAGATGCAAAGAAATTGTTTTTGGTTTTTATAAGAGGTGTGGGTCATGAAAAAAAGAATCAGGGTTTGATTGGCTTATTGGTAATGTCACTAAATCAAGTTTTAGAAAATTCTAGAGACTTATAGAATTCATTCTAGGGAAGAGATCTTGCAATATATTGCAAGTGGAAGAAATCTTATCTGTAGTCTCTTTTTTCTTTTTCCTTTTTTTCATTGGACCCCAAGGGGGGGGGGGGGGGGGGGGTTAACGAAAAGGAAGATTCATATTGGAATCAAGGATAGACATAATGGAGAAAATAAATAAACGATATAGAATTTAGTCACAAGGAAGAAGGTACTACCTTGGTTCATTAAAAGATGACTCAAGTAAAACAATAGCGTAGAAACAATAGCTAGTGTATTTTAAGATTTTTGGTTGTACCAAACTATCAATTAATTTGAAAATTTAAAAAAAAATGATAAAAACGTAAGTAATTATCCTTACACGTTCCAGACTTCATAAGAAAGCATTAAGTGGCTAATTAAATAGCCTTAATTAAATGTGAACCATTAACATTCTCAGTCATACATTTATTAAAAAAAAGAACTATCCATTTACTCCCTACATAATGGGATTGTGGGAAGGATACTTTCTATGCTCTGCTGCGAATTATTAAGCTTGGCAAGCTTCTCCACCAAAATTTGCCCATTAAATGAACTACTCATTTTTTTGCAGTCTAAAGATATACAAACTCAATATGATAGAAACCCTACAAGGAAGAAAAGTAAGAAAGGTCAGCTTATATTAGTTACTCATGTGAAGAATGTAAAAGAAAAAGAGACGATATATTGAAGAAACAATAAATTGTTTTCATATCAAAATGCGAAATCTGCCAATCCCGTGACTATCATTTATATTCTTTTCAAGACAACTTTAGAGATGGATGTCAGGGAGGTGTGAAGACTCATGATGAGGAAAGATAGGAGCCTAAAATAGTAAGGGTAGGCTTCAAGAGTGTCCTTCAGAGAATAGAATTATTTGGAAAAAAATGAGCATGGTGTTTGGACCTGTGACTTACCAGGCTTTGGTGAGCTGACAGTACATGTTCCAAATTTGTATACATCTTTCAGCAGATCTACTAAAAAGTAGCCTTCTTTGGTTATTTATCATCTTGGTGCAACCATTATATAAAGCTACATTCTAGCATGGCAAAGTTTGCATGTTCAATCCACCCACCACAGGAACATGCAAAAATAAATTTTGAAACCTATCCCTCTTTGTTATCTTAACTAAATATATAATATTGTGTATGCCTGTTAGGATGTATAGTAGGGAAAAAGACATGCATGTAAAAGAACTTATAAATCTGATGTGTATGCCTTTCTTCATATTGTCTCCCAAGTCACCCTTGAGGCATGTTTTACATCAAAGAATGACCCTTGAGGCAATGCCACCCATCATCAACCAAGCTTCACAAGCATGGATTTTTCCCTCAAATTAACCATCAGTCACTTGGGCTGTATGCTTTTCAAAAAAAAATTAAAAAAATGCCACGATTTAAAGGCTAATTTTCACCATTAATGATCACAATAGCCAGCAGAAGGTTATCTAAGATAGTGACAGAGGCCATCTGAATATGCAAGGAACCTAAATGGCAAAATTCATCACCATACAGCTTTGAACTTCTCGACGGTACCATCAAATTTATCATCTCAAATAACGCAATTTGTGCTACCTTTTAACTTTAAAAAAAAAAGAAAAGAAAAAAGAACCAGTCTTGATATGTCCGAACAATTACATAGCAATTGCATGACAATCAATTCTCAGGAAACGATTCCAAAAGAAAAGATCAATTTTTTATCTCATAAGAAAATATTTCACATGCCGCTTTTCTTCCCTAATGTATACCCCCCTGCCCCCCACCCAAAAAAAGCAAAATCTCTAAAGACAGCTAAAATCAACAAGAAAACCACTGAATTCGGAAATAGGGTTTAGAGAACCAACAAAACTTCTTCGGGGAAGAAAAAACAAAGAAAAGAAACGCTCAGGCAAGAAAAAATTAAGGGAATTGACCTGCTAATCCGAATGCTGCACGAAGAGAACCGTAAATCGAGTACGGCCTAAGCCCAACGGAATCGTTCATTCTTCTTTGTGACGGCTTTGGGTTGAGGAGGGGGACAGGCGAAATCTAGGGTTTTCGTAAGTTCTTAGCCGATGAAACGAGATGAGAATGATCGGGCTCTTCTCTAACTCTCGATCTCAAAACCCCTGGAAGAAGGAAGAGGAGCGCGTGGGGCTGAGAGAAGCTATGAGCGGAGGTTTCCTACCGTTTCTAATGAACGCGTGGTATATGACTCCTTTGTCCCCCAAATGCCCTTCTTTCTTCTTTAACTAGATTTTCGACTCGTGTGATGTATGTGAGAGGGGATTGAACGGCTGTGATATTCTCGTGAATTTGAATAAAAAATACTCACAACTTTTCTTTTTTTTTGTTTGGTAGGCCGGGTGACTTATTCAACACATGTACGGATTCATCCAATAAAATCGAAAAATAAAATATCATGGAACCTCCGAGGCAGCTTCCCATCCTCCACCCATACGGTGCTATTGGCGTGGTTAGCCACATAGATGGCCACCTAATCTGCAGCCCCATTGATTTGTCTAAACACATGCTTCGTCGGAAACAATCCCTCCATCTCTCATCATCATCCAGATATCATAAAATAATGGATGGTCACCAGCAGCGACCCTCGGACCCCTGGATGCAAAAATACTCATGATTCCGGCTGGAGAGCGGAGAACTTGTTCAGTTTATTGAATAAAAAAAAAAAGACATTCTTCGAGGAGGCCGCGGATTGGGTGGCCTCCTGTTATTAACTTGGGGGAAAAAAATGGTGGGCCGGGCTGTGAATTTTCAAGCCCAAATTGGCCCAAGAAGTGTACATTGCAACGGAAAGGTGGAATAGGATAGGTAACACGCTCTTTGGTTACCCCACTTCTAAACAAATAAAGAAGAGTTTATTTACTAAACACATTCATTAAAAGTGGGTGATAGTTAAATGAAATTCCGGTGACGTCCGGCTGGATCTAATAATAGCAGAGGTAAGATTATTGGATCCAAGGTTTATAAAGCATCATATGTCTTACGAACAACAGATGGTCTTTATCTATTGTCGTAGCAACAATAGGACATTTTGAAATACTAGTGAAAATGCATTTGGTTTGTAGAAGTATAATTAGATGTGTTGTAAGTTGTAATCATTTAGTACTCGATTTCTGTTAATTTTTCAAGGAATTACATTTTAGAGTCTAAATTTGTTTTTTTTGTGATACATATTTGAATTTGTATAAACCATGCTTAAAATTATCTTATATTGCCATAACATTGTCGAATCTGGTAACCAATTAAGATTACTCTAAATTTATGTATCTATTCTTTTTTTTTCTCGATTAAATCAAATCTAACGGAAAAAATTATAACAAAGTATTATTCGCATTGATTAGAAAAGATTAAAGTGACTCAAGCGAATATTATATCTAAGGGCATCATAGTGCATGAGGTTTTTGCCATTGTATAGCTTGAGAAGAGCCATGGCCTAATGCGAAAAGATTGTTTGCATGTTTCAAATATATCACACCCAGGTTATAATGAAGCAACCTTACTGTTGCACTAAGATCTGTCCTCAAGCAAGCAGTGTATCTCATGATGGCATTACAGGATTCCAAAAGGTGTGGATGCCATAGAGAAAGTTTCTTACAGAATTGTGGTAGGTAAAGAGAGGGTATCAGAGGCATTGCCAAGTTGTTCTGAGAGAAGAAGTATTCTAGTAGGAATAAATAGTATTCCAATATGATTGAGAAATTATGAATAACTCACAATATAAGTGAAAGTGCAAATTCCATTCAGTAGCAGATTGCTTTGATGGATAGTATAAGATGGCTGTCATTAAAGATTATTTTTTCTCTCACAAAGGGAGCTTAAGAGGTAATAAAGAGAGATCATATGGGTTCATATATATTTCATAAAAGAGTTTGGTTGAAATTTGGATTGATGTAGGGTTGGGAGATTCTGAGATTGATTATAAGAGGCCAGAAAAAGAAAGCAACAGGATGACAAATGAGATAAAATTTTAGTTTGTGAACTGAAGATTGAAAGAAAATCAAAAGCACCTTCAAAGATTGGATAGGATTATAATTTCCTAAACCAAATCAAAAACAAATCATCAGAACTCTTTTTCATAGCTATCTATTCAAGCATAAACTTTGGAGTTGCAGTTCAAATGCTAAATAAACTATTTAATTAGATCCTAGGGCAAAAACAATTATTAACAGAAATTTATTAATGCTTTTGTAGTGTTTTCCCTTCCTGTCACACCGAGTGTGCCAAAGAATTTATTCCAAGCTAGCTTGCCAAAGAACTTGTGGGATAAGTCTAATGACAATGGTAAATAGATGCATAGGTGTGCTACCAGCATTTGAGCAGCCAAAAGAAGGTGATTCAAAGGAGAATACAAGAGTAGCGTGGGTCCATGTGTCTTAACCTTTAAGGACTTTAGCTACTATTGCACCTTCGTTCAAAGAAGATAGATTTGAATATAGTTAGGATGTAGCCTTGGTTATGGTCTTGAGCAAATTATGAGCTGGGCTTGGGCACAGAAAATGTCAACTTTTAAAGAGGCAAAGCCTTAAGCCCGACTAAAAATAAATATAGTTTAGATTTAAGGCCCGGTCCATAATCTATGCTACTATGGTAGGAGAGATCTAAGTTAAACTATTTTTAAGGTAGAGTTCCACTGGTAAATCAAGTGCAGAATAAAGTAAAGATAAAGCAATAGATAATTAAAGATAAATTAGATTAATTGATGTGTCCAAGGATTCCTTCTCAATATTACAATCTAAGATTTATAAGTGGCTGGTAGGATGGGTAAGATGGGTGCCACTTCTCATTCTAGATATTTATCTCATTCTGGACTTGTAAATGGTTAAAATGGGTAAGATGGATGCCATATATAATATATGGTGTTGCCTCTCCTCTAACATCATGGGTAGTGGGAAGATAAGTATAACTACCCCACTCGTCCTCCATTATGAAGACTGAGCAGATGGGTGTAACTACCATCCTTGAATTCTGCTCCACTAAGACCTCAGCATAGGCTGATAACTCCCGCTCTCTTGAGTCTGCACTACATTCATTTAGCATGCATCCTTCATGTTTTAGCTTGCACCCTCCTTATTGTATTGATCTTTAGATCATAATTGGTCTAGATATGGTGTAAACAATCCTCTCATATGTCATAAGTCAACAATTTGGAGGGTGATCGGATGTATCTAACGCGACATTTATTAACCTAATTGATGCCGGACCAACTTAAATGGAGGCAGGAGAAGAGGGGAAGAGAAGGAGGAAGAAGAAGAGAAGAAGGAGAAGGGAGGAGAAGAGAAGAAGAGGAAACGTGGGAAAAAGAAGTCTTTTAATTCTGCATTAAACCCTAATCATGAAAATAGTTCCCTATATATAGGGCCCAGATACACAATTTGCATAAACCCCCTTACACAGAAATAAATCCTAATAAACCCACAAATAACACAAATAAACCACAACTAAGCCCTAAAATGCAAATAAGCCTATAAATAAAATAAACCACAATAAACCCTAAAATGCAAATAAGCCCAGAAATAAAATAATAAAATAAATATGCAAATAAACGGGTCTGACTCAATCCGGGGGCTCAGGATCATCTGGATGAAGGGCTCTGATGTCCCCATCAACTCCTTCCGGGTGAGAAAAACTCGACCCCGTCGAGTACAGATCTGGCCGGCTGTCATACTGCTCCAGAAGATCGAGGTCAAGGCGCTGCAACTGTGCTCTGGAAATCCACGTCACATCAGACTTTGGTCGACCTTTCCACCGAACAAGGTAACGTTGGTAACCACCGTTCCTGGTTGAAATAACCTGCTCATCCAATATATGTTCTATTTGTTCTCTGCGTGCATGAACTTTGGAAAGTGGTGGCTCAACAGCAGGTAATTGGTCAGGGTGTCCAACATGGGCAGGTATATCAATAAAGGGGTCAGAAGGCATGAATATTATCTTTTTGTATGGGACCAAATCTTCAATATTAAATGTCGCACTAATCCCATAGTCATCAGGAAGATCCACATCATATGCATTCGAACTGATTTTCTTTAAGATTTTGAACGGTTCTGCACTACAAGTTTGCAATTTCTTAAACGTATCTGAAGAAAATCGTTCAAGCCTAATTCTTATCATGACGTAATCTTTTTCACTTAACTCTTTATAACGTCTATGTAAATCAGCAAGAAATTTATATTTTAAATTATTAAAATGACTACAATTGCTGATTTCTTGATGCAATGAATGTGGATGTGAAGCAATTAATTGTGCAGACTCATAGACTCTATACTGATGAGACATGAAAAACAGGTCTATGGGTTGCCTAGGTTTATAATCATGCACCACTTCGAATGGATTTATACCTATGGACTTATGAACCGAACTATTATATGCAAACTCAACTGTCGGTAAAATTAAATCCCAAGTCCTAGCATATGCACTTGGGTTGAGCCTATGATGTGGAAGGTTGGGCAGAAATACTTCGGGAACTAGATCAATTGCGTGTTGGATATCACGCATCGGAAAAAGTGCATCCGGAAGATCATCAGGGACTACATCATTAAGCTCCTCTAGAAGGGAAACTACTATAGGGGAATGTTCAAGATTGGACTCCACATGGGTATCTTTAGCTACAAGTGCCAATTCAGGTGACTGACTCTCAATATCTGTCACTATCTCTTCCACAGTAGTGATGTGAAATGACTTGGTCGTACTTAGATCAATAATCTCCCTTTGGAAATCATTTTGGACAAAATCTAATTCTATAGGTTCGTCTTCAAAGTCTTCTTCATAGTCTTCTATATTTGGTTCATAGACTTCTTCGACATATTCGGCCTCTTGGTTCCTAACTTCTGGTTCAGTAATCGAGTAGGTTTTAGTGGAACATTGGGGCGCTATGTGGCCGAATTGTTGATACCTAGAGTATTGGGTTTGGTGCCTAGGAGAGTGGGGAAGGACTACAGGTGGTGCGACCAAACCGATTTTAGGTTGGGCTGTAACAGGGGTTGGCGATTTAGGGGTCCTAGAACTTTGCACGAGCTCACGGATCTCTTGTCTGAATTCCTTGTATCCAGCCCGTATGGCAACGATCTGTTCCTTGATAGACCTCAAAATGTCGGAATTCATGGTAGCTACAGGGGTTTTAGATTGACTGAGATAGTACTCCATATCACTACAGGTTGGCATGCAATGATGACACTGGGTGATGATGTGAAATGCAGTGTCACTAATGAAACCTTAATAACTATAATGTAGGACCAAAGTTGATGCTGGACAACCTACTAATGCAATCTGTTATGACTTCAGAAATCAGCAAGTCTTCACAATAATAACTTAAAATTTAAATGTTGCTGATTTTTACTTCGGTTATTCAGAATTAAGGATTAAGATTATTCAATTTAAGAAGTTAGATGGCAATCAAGTAGTACAGTTGTTCTGATCCTAAATCAATATGATCGAAGAATGTTGAGAAGCATCCAGTTGTTAGGGTGTGCTAATTTAATATTTAGATTTTAACAGGGCAAATAGGATGGGTTTGAAAGTAGGAGTTCTATGTTCTGAATTTTGACAACAATATAAATTTTCAAGTATATGGCTATCATGCAAGAGAACTAGAACATAATTAAATGAACAAGCCCAAGAAAAGTGAAAACCTTATTACCTGTCGTGAAGTAGACGACCAGAATGTGTGCTCGTGGGCTGGGGCGACGATCGTTGCTTGGTTGCAGCTGATGAACCTTTTCAATTGGCTTCAATTGGCTTCTATTTGGATCTGATCACAGCACCTTGGCTAGTCTGCTGGGCTTGTAAAATGGAGGAGAGTAGACCTGCTGAGTTTGTGAGATGGGATCAGACCTCAATAGTGATGGCCTGCTGGTTTGGGCCTGTGAGGAGGCAGTGGGTGGCCCGGCCCAAAAGGGGCCTGTCTGGGGGTCGATGGAGAGGTGATCAGGTGAGTTGCAGTGGCCAAAGAAAATAAAAAAAAAAGGATGAGGGGAAAGGGAGGGCGGCGAGCTGTGAGTGAGGAAGCGGTGGTGAGTGGTGGAGAGGTGCGGCAGTGGTGCAAAAGATGGGGAGAGGAACACGGCGGGGCAGTCGGACCGTGAGGAGGAGAGGGCGGCGGAAGGAGGGCGGCGGGCGGCCTGTGGAGTCGGCCGGTGGTGAGGAAAATGGGAGGGGATGTACAATGAGGCCGTCGGCGTCAGCTCGGGCCCCGGCGGGATGGTGGCGTCGGCTCGGGCCCCGGCGGGATGGTGGCGTCGGCTCGGGCACCGGCGGCTCGGACGGTGGACGACGGAGGAGAAGGAGGGGATCGGAGGCGACGGCGCTCGGCGACGGGGAAGCACCGTGAGGGAGCGGCGGCACCTCGGCGGTCCGGCGAAGACGGCGGCGGAGGAGCCACGACGACGGCAGCGGCGGCGGGGCGACGACAACAGCGGCGGGCAGACGATCGGGGAAGATGAACATGTACCCTTTCTTTTCTTTTTTTTTTCTTTTTCTTTTTCTTTTTTTTTTTTTTTTGGTGAACCCTTTCGGGTTCGGATTATCGGATTCGGGTTTTTAGAACGCAACCCGCTCCGATACCCGTTAACGACCGCACGTGCAATTCACGTGCACGTTTTTTTTTTTTTTTTCTTCCGGAACGGGTTCGGGCTAGTGGGGCGGGCTAACGGGTCTGATACTTACCCGTTAATCTGTTCCCAACCTCCCGACCGTTTCGGGAGGGTTTCCCGACTCTCGCTGCGGCGGCCGCGGAAAGGAGGGACGGGCGGCGGCTGCGGATCGGCCGTAGGGGACGGCGACGGAGCTCGAAGCCGCGGCTCTGTGGTCGGCGGCCGATCACGGCGGCGGGCAGCCTCTTCCCGGATCGGGTGGAGGGCGTCCGAGGCTGTCACAGGGCGGTGGTGGGCGGCGGCTGGTCACAACTCCGGCAGTCTGTGGCTTCTGGCGCCGCGTCGCAGGCGGCTGCTCTTTGGGCGCTGTTGGCGGTGAGTGGGGTGAAGGCGGCCCCGGGTGTGATGGGCAAGGGAGGCGTGCGGGCTGGTGCGAACAGGGTTGAGAAGGGGAAGCGGTTCGTGGTGTGAACGAGGGAAGAAGAGGCTGGATCGTGGCTTTAGCAACAGGGGCAAAACCAGCCTTGCTCTGATACCATGTTGATGCCGGACCAACTTAAATGGAGGCAGGAGAAGAGGGGAAGAGAAGGAGGAAGAAGAAGAGAAGAAGGAGAAGGGAGGAGAAGAGAAGAAGAGGAAACGTGGGAAAAAGAAGTCTTTTAATTCTGCATTAAACCCTAATCATGAAAATAGTTCCCTATATATAGGGCCCAGATACACAATTTGCATAAACCCCCTACACAGAAATAAATCCTAATAAACCCACAAATAACACAAATAAACCACAACTAAGCCCTAAAATGCAAATAAGCCTATAAATAAAATAAACCACAATAAACCCTAAAATGCAAATAAGCCCAGAAATAAAATAATAAAATAAATATGCAAATAAACGGGTCTGACTCAATCCGGGGGCTCAGGATCATCTGGATGAAGGGCTCTGATGTCCCCATCACTAATTTTGGACCTGAAAAACATTCAACTTGGCTAATTTGAAGACCATCAAGTATCTAGTAGAGGTGAGACTTAAACTTGAGTAGCACTTAAAAACCATGAAGAAATTGGTGAAGGTAAATATCCATCGCCGTGCTTGCCTCCTAGCCCATGGGTGTGACGAATACAACCGATCTAAAGGAAAATATGCCTAATAGTATGGTTGATGCCTCCTAGCATTCAGATTTGGCGTGCGTAGCTACAGATGAAAAAGAGGGGATAAGATGATTCCCCCCCAACCTTAGGAATAGGAATAGGCTGCATTGCAAGATGGTTGAACTATTGTTCTCCATCTGTTACTATGTGGGGATGTCAAATTCTAGCAAAAGGGCCTGATGTCAGCATGATTCCATCAATATCTCTCCTAGGAGCCATTTGCAAATTAAGATGGTCAAAGCCCGTCTCGGGCTCGAATATTGGAGCGTTGTTGATTGGTTGTTCGGTCTGATTTGCTCATGCATTCACCTACAAGATCTCTTTCTCATTGCTCCATTTGTAGATGCTGAGGACTTTTGTCCTTGCCCTTCAGATGGGCCGAAAAATGAAAGTAAAGTTTCTTGAGGATCCCACCATCCTCATATTGTGCAAACTGATAAGCCACTTCATCCAACAAAGAGGTAGGATTGGTTGATTTTGCCTTAGTAGCATTGGAATGTATTGTGGCACATAACAACGTCTCTCAATAACAGAAATAAATCTATCTACCTATTCCATCACCAAAGCTAAAGATGCAATACGGAGTAGGCCAATAGAGTTTTTTCAAATGCAACATGGTGAATGACAGGGATCTTTGGTAGCACAGTACAAAGCTGTACTTTCAACTATATTAGGCTTCTCTTACGGTACATGGGAATAGTACAAGATGTCAAGTAATCAAAAAAAAAGTTTTAGAGAATTGGAAGAGGTGGTCGCTTAGAGAAGTACTCATCAATGGACAGAAGAAGTCTGGATAGAAGAAATCTCTCTCTCTTCTTCTATCATTCTTTCTCTTCATCCATCCTGCTCTGAGGCGAGTACAAGATAAATATGAATAATTATCTATTCGATTCATACCCCACTCATTACCATCCCTCCATTTGAAGCTACGAAGAGCCTCTAAATATGGTCATATAAGAGCTACTTGGCTGTGCTTGAAGTCAAGACCCAATAATTAGGCATAGATCCCAAATTAGGTTCTAAACCTCTAAATTCGGTCAACTAAAGATCTCGCAAAACTAGGTTTGGCCTCAACCCAACAATAATTTAGTTCGTACATGTAGACTCGGATTGCTTGACCCTAACCCACTCTAGAAAGAGAAACAACCTGATTCGAGTCCCCAAGAGACCAAACTCAAGTCAATCTATCAGAATGGGGTGGCTTAAGTTTAACATCTATAAAGGTTTAAGTAGTAATATAGTGGCAGAGTCAAAGGGATGACATTGTCTTGTAATGCGATGGTTCTTGGTTGTTGAACTGCCAATCTCCTTGCTATTCTTGGTCCTTGATCTTTGAAAGGAGATGGGGAAGTTTCTGATCTTTCCTATCCGTTGGAAAAGAGTACTCCAACTGTTGTTGGTAATGTGTGTTAAGAACATGAACTTCAGATGACGCTACAAACTCCCTCTCATGCTCATTTCATGCACATAACAAATAACATTGGACTGTTGATTATAAGCAATTTAGGTTTAGGCACCGGGCATCGTCGTTCTGTAGAAGACATCCCTCTGTATCTGCTAATGTAGAATTTTGGTATTCAAAAGTTGTTAAGGCATTGGTAAGTTATTTGCCTTGGTTGGATTTTTTTTTTTTGGGCTGAAACGGATGATTCATACAGTTCGGATACGGATACATCCAAAAAAAGCAAAAATAATAGATCTCAAAGCGTACTAAGCAACTCCCTCTATCCAACCCAAAGAATATCTCTAGAATGGTTGGCCACATAAGAGACCATCCAATCTGAAGCCCCAAGTTGGAATCTGTTCATGGTACCTGCAATGGTGATCAAATTGTTGCCTTGCTCTTCCTTGTCATGATTGAGTTCATCTTCCATGGTTCAAATTTACAAGTTCAACACGACAAAATTGCATACAAAGATAAACTGTTTCAAAAATTAGTGGTAGTTAAATTTAGCTATAGTTCTACTTGTAATATATACTTTGAGATGAGTGGGCCTTCTTCCTCTCCTAGAACCGACCTATTCTAGGATAGAGTTCTAACTTTGAATAACTTAAGTCAAGGAATCAAGCCAGACTACTTATTCCATCCCTCTTCCAAAATCTGGAAAAGAAAAATTAACATGAGATTCCAACAACTGCCGGGCCCAAAATATAGGAACATAAAAGGAAAAAAAGAAGAAAAAAAGATTGTAGATAATGGACACATGAATCTGTGACAAGAAAAGCTAAATTAAAATTCAAAAAAAGTGAGAAACAAATGTGGGAAAAGAACAGTGAGCCAATTTTTTTCTTTTTTTCAAGCAAACGAATCTTCGACAACGATGTAAGTAATATTAAGGGACAAGCGAGTGAAACAAAAAGAGGAAGATCAGTTCTGGAAAAAAAAAGGAAAAAGGAACAAAGAGGAAGCTCTTCATAGAGACTACCTAGGACTCCAATGATGATGGCCCAATCCAATGATGAATGATAGCCTGCTATCTCTCTACCATCAAACAAGAACAGTCTTTAAAACTTGGAAGAAGGCAGAAGATGAGCTCAGGAGGAGGAGAATCCTCCTCAAAGGAAGAAAAAGAACCCCACTCCACTTCCTTTCCCTCTCCTTTCTACTGATGCCTTTGTGGTTCCCAGGCCTTGGGGGGGCTTCCCATTATATAAGGGAGCCTGTGGAATGACCACTTCCTTCTTGGAACATGATGAGTGAGGAAGATTTAGCTGATCAATCCACAAACAAACTTAGAACGGAAGTCACGTGATGTAGAAGTAAAGGAACAAAATATGGTTTATGTTTTATTATAAGTTATAAAATTTTAATTGTTCCATAGTAAAATGCTAAATAGGAATATATATAGAATACTTCAGGTTATGTAACGTGGTGCATATATACGTTCTACATTGTCCTTGTGTTGAAAAGCAAGCCGTGAAGAAAGGCTTCCTTTGCTTATATAAAAATGGCTCTTTCATGTGACCCCATTCCCAAACATATACACACATTCCCTCCTAGCCGTTTCTTCTCCACCTCAGATCACCTACCTTGTAAACTTAAAACCCTAACCACTCCCATATATAGAATCCTGCCACCTTTACTTCTCCAAAATTTGCTGCCATTTTCTCCTAGCATAAACAAAAATAGTCTAGATTTGGTGCATACAAACTATATATGGGCACAGATTAAGTAACCAGCCTTTGGATTCTTCCAAACAAAAAAATCTTTAAAACATAAAGAGAGCATGTACATATTGTCTTTTTTTTGGGGGGTACAAGGATGTATGCATTGTTCATATATGGTTGCATGATGATATCCAATTGTAGATGGGTCACCCAAGTGATATCTTGTTATTTGTGTAGTACTCCTTCAATTAGTAATGTTCAGTTGGGGGCAATAAGCTAGGGGCCTATCAAATGCTCAAACTTTTTTGAGAAAATTAATGAATTGAGAGGGGATTGCATGTGGAAGGATAAGGAGTTTGGCTTTGACCCCTACCACTTCATAGAAAGCCCCAATAAGCACTGCCAATTCATAATTGTCCATCAATAGGAGGTCCAAAACAATCTTGCAAGTCTTCCCTCTCCCATTGATCCTATGCATGATATGCACGCATCATATCGGGCAATCATGCAGTTTTTGTCGAGCTTGTTTTGATATTAATGTTTCTTATTGGCTTCACAGCTCTTTAATCATCCAAGAACTGCAAATTGAGTCGAATCGATTGGTTACTTTGGCACAAATTGAGACCCTTCTTGTCCCCAACCTCATATTCAGCACCCAACAAATGGTCAAAAACAAGTAAAATTAATCAAGCTGGATGGTTTTCTCCTATTTTAGAACTCAGTTCACATGTCAAATTTTTATATTTAATCCATATGCTTATAATATCACTTTGTATGATAGCTGGATATTGAAAGCCAGACCAGCATATCGGTTCAGTTACTAGTTCAATTCTCAGGACTAGAAGATATATCTACGCAAAACACAACTTATTTGGAAGAAGACAAGTTATGTATGAGACCTTACTTTTTCTTTTATAACAAAAGCAGGCGTTTAGCTAATTCTCTCATGCCTTATGCCTGCCTTTCTTCTGCTTGGGCACTTTTTGTTCCCTTCCTATGTATATGATATCCCCTTTCTATTTCTTGTATTATTTGGTTGTTGTCTTGAATGCTTGCTGGGGTAATGCTTCAGAAAGGCCAATTAAAGGAATATAATGAGATGGGATAAGATATCTGGTTTAGCTTTATTTGTATGCTTTCGCACTTTTGCAACAGTTGTTTTCAGAAAGAAGATAAGAGTTTTCTTTCATCAAGCTAAACCCTCGTTAACCACTTAATGATCCAGGATCTTCCATTTTAGAACTTCTGGGTATATCTTCATATATAACAACTCTTTACACATAATTTTATGAGAAAAAATTATAAGAATAAGATGTATAAGCTAAACATTCTTTTACTGATGATTAAGTTTCTTTGGAAATTGAAGATGCTAATAATACTCAAACTTTTAAGGAGAGATTAATTTAAAAAAGGATTTTTTTGCATGAATACCCTCCCAAAATCGATATTTGTATGTATATCCTCGTAAAACATGATGTGGGGTTCCATTGAATTTTAAAGAATTCAAAAGTTTGATGGGATAAAAAAATATTCTCAAAATCAATATTAGATGAAGATTTACATAATGTGTCAGAGCTTAAATAAATTTTTCCTTCACCCAAAACTATAGAAAGTATATATAAATTAATTTCATCAACTATTCCATCCGTAGGAGTGACAATAGCTCTCTCATTTAAATGCAAAGGGATATCAAAATTTTCTTGAAATTTTTGATAAATTGCTTGTGCAACATGGCTTTAGATATTAGTGATCTAGGTTTGGCGATATATGATCTTAAACTCTCAATGACTTCCAATTAGGGTTTATAATGGATTGGATATGATATCAATATTTGTTTTTATCTAGCAAATACAAACGTGAAATCGGATACTAGTTGAATGTTAAAATTTATATTCATATTGGTTTTAAATAGATATCGATATAAATTGGATATTGCAAATATGGATGTAAAAATGGATACAAATTGAATAGTTAAACTTTATGAATCACTAAATCAAGAATATCACTCTATCAAAAATAAAGTAAGTTACTAATATATTAATATTCTCATTTTATCTTTTTAAAATTAATAAGATCTATATAAAAATATTAAATAGAATTACAAACAGATCTAGATATTTGAATATAGATTTGATAGTTGTTTATCTTTTTTTCTTTGACAAATACAGATATAAATACAGATATTAGTCATATGCCCAAATTTGCATTTACGTTTATATAGTTCAGACATAGAAATAAATCCGGACGTATATTGTTCGATCTACTTTCATCCCCACTTCAAACAGGCCTCCATACAATGTTTTCGGAAAAAACAATGCGTAAGAGTAGGTCCCTTTTGGGAACAAAAATCATATAAACAGGAACCAGAGAAAGAAATAAAGGGCGAGCTTTCTATTTTGCCATAGTTTTTCTAGTGTCAATCTTAAAGAAGAAATCTAAAAGTCAAAGACTCCTCTTACTAATGGAGTTGTCAATCTCGTGATCACAAATAAATGTGGTATCCTCTTTCTTCTTCATTTTTTGAACATACTTTTTACATGTACTCACTACAGGGATATGCATTAAGCAAATTAATTATCTACCAAGTTCATATATACCTATGGATAAATTGATACACAATTTCTACAATATGGTATTCATTAGTCATAGTACACGATCAGATAATACACAATTAGCAAATTAATCATTCAGTAACTCAATACACATATCTAAACAAATCAGTATATAGTTTCCGAAATATTATATACACTAGTATACACTACATGACCAGATGATATACATTCATTTATCCTGATATATACTACAAGGCTCTTTGATACACACACAGCCATGATCCAACACATACCTCTAGATAAATCGGTTCATAATTTTTGGAACATGTTTTTTATCAGTATACACTAAATAATCAGGTGATGCACATTAAGCAAATTAGTTGCCTAGTAAGAAGCCAATATATACTTTTAAGTAAATCGAAATATATTTTTCAAAATATAGTATTAATCATTACTACTACATAATACACAGTTTCTAGCTTTATCTAATTTGCTAAGTGTGTGCCACCTAACTGTGTATTATATACTGATGAACACTATATTTTGAAAACTATATATCGACTTATCTACATGTATGTATTGACTTGCTTGATGATTAATTTATTTGGTATGTATTATTTGGCCATATAGTATGTACCAATAAAAAATACGTTTTGAAAATAAGAAAGAAAAATGATGCCGCATTTATTTTCAATCATAATATTGATGATTTTGTAAGTAAGAAAACTCTTTAATTTTTAGATTTATTTTTTTAAAATAAATACTAGAAAAAATATAATAAAATAAAAAGTCCGTCCTACATATTTTTTCACTCTGGTGCCAGCCGCACATAGTTTTTGTTCTCCTCTTTTTGTCCATATGAAAGCTGTCAAATACAATATAAAGAGCAAACTATGTACTGTATCAAAAGATCTGTTTTAAGCAACAACCGTCTTAGGTCACCAGGAAAATGGCATGCATTTAAAAATAATAAAATTCGTCTATGGAAAACAAAGGGAGAGTATTACCATCCTATACTAAGGAGATGAGACAGTAAATTTTAAGGTAAATTTTATTAGTAAAAAAATAAAATTTAAGAATCCAAACAGTACCTGTATCTGACGTCTCGTGTATTTACCTATGGATCCCACCTAGCTGTTCGCTGTTCAGGCGGAAACAGCAGAGCTGCTCCATCTTCCCCACTCTCCACGAAATTTTGAGATTTAAAAGGAAAAAAATCTCAATTCCGGGCTTCAGAAGAGAGAGATGGCGAGAAGAAGCCAAGCCATGGACGCGGTGGGGGCGGAGGCTGAGCTAAAGATGGGGTTTGAGACCTTGGAGGTGGTCCAGAAGGACCGGTCCATCCCGGTCTACTATATCTACCTGAACCGGCCGGCCCAGCGCAACGCCCTCACCCTGCCCTTTTTCTCCGAACTCCCCCGCGCCCTCGCCGCCCTCGACCGCCTCCCCTCCGCCCGCGCCCTCGTCCTCTCCGGCTGCGGCCCCCACTTCTGCGCCGGCATCGACCTCTCTTCCCTCGCCTCCATGTCACGACCCCCGCCCCGTTCCCGGCGGGCCGCCGCGACGGTCCTAGGGTGCGGGTAGGCATAAGGCCACCAGCCACCACGTAGAACCCTACTACCTATTAATCATCAATAAATTCTGAAAATTTTGGCATGATGCATGCACAAAATGATCACCTTTCCTATGGTGACCTGTCAGGATTATCTCATTACATACAACAACGCTACCTGTCAGAGCAGCAATCACATAACCTGTCACATAACGAACCTGGACAATATATATCAATACATCATCACAGGCATATAACTCAATTATATAAAAATCTGGTTCCCATTCCATCCATGGTCAAACCCATATCCACAACAGGATCTATGACTGTAACTATACACTAAATACAACAGAAGGTTTATAATACACCAAAAGGGTATAAACCTCTATCTACATTATACTATACTATGGAGCGGCACAGCTAGCAGGCAACCACTAATTCTGCTCCTCTCTATACAATACCTGCCCTGCAATCAAAAATATCAAACTGGGGAGTGAGTATATAAATACTCAGTGAGTGGAGTAGAGAGTACTATGCACATGAGACAAGATATAATCATGGCTCGAGGTAAAATCTCAAGATCAATAACAAGATGAACATGAACTCAACATAAAGAATATGGAGTAAATCATCAATATCACCACAATCAATATCAACTCATCTGAAGCATATATGGAATAATCAAGTCAACATATATGCTACTCATGAATATGTTC